>NC_080670.1:65307693-65607693 GCF_030247195.1 Topomyia yanbarensis
TCTCCCGGGCGCTTTGCATGGGACGAGGGGGAGGGGGTAGTCAAATGCTACGTTATTTACGAGGGGGAGGTTAGAATTTTGTGACCAAATGCTACGTGGGGGGAGGGAGGGGTCAAAAATCGCCGAAAAAAGCTACGTCATTTGTGTACGGCCCCTAATGGAGCTTTTCACTTGTGTAGCCGCGATATTCGCAAACAAAATAAGTAAAATGCACATTGCGTCAATTAGCCGCACATAAAATAAGCCGGGTTTAATATGGATAAAATTAATCTGTTTTCTGGAAAATGTGTTTATAGCATGATGATACGTAAAACTTTTTCTCCGTTTGCTCCGAGGACCGAGTATTTTAAGTTTCCCCTGGTAGTCTAAAAATGCTCTATAAACTCGTAAATAAGCTTTCCGAAGTAACTCGTATCAAATCATCAACAAAAAATCATAATATCAGCATCCAATAAGCCAACACCATCTCCTTTACACAACGAAACAACCAGTTCGCACTACGGCTTGCCAGTTGAAATACACAGATAAATTCACCACGATGCACTCTGAAACGCGCGCTGTGGTGAATTTATCTGTACACGCACCTGACGCCACATATAATTTAAAGAACATGAGAGCGCGGTTCTCGCACTAAACCACCCCATCGCTAATGAATTTATTCAGCTCTGAAAATAAAAGCTTTCTGCTTTTTCTGTGGTGTGTCATCATTGTCATTTCATGATTAGCATGATATGCTATCAGCGCCTGGCGGTAGTCGTGGTATCTATTACCTACCATCAAAGAATGTGAGCTGACATGAAACGCAGCAGTTGCTACGTTTACAACGTCAGAACACAAATTAACAATTTTTACTTATTTTTCCTTTTTATACGCGTCGCAGTTCATTCGATGAAATGAGGCAGTCTCGGCAACGCTTGCTTTTTGAGCGAATTGTACCGACCAATCATGGATCAGATAATTACTACTTTCATAAAATCCATTATTTCCGCTATTTTTAGTAATTGTACATACTACCGAATTGGATACAAAATTGTTGCACATATTTGCAATCAGATAGCGTAATAATCTTATTTTTCCATTCAGTACAATGACAGATATTCACGTTTAAAAAATCGGGTAAAATTCCGGCAGAAAATTTTGAAACGGGACCCCTTTATTGAAACGTTAGAAGTATTCTACTTCAAACGTGAAAATCGACTGGAAAACGACGGCAATGGATTCGGGCAATTTGTAACATGTATAGCAAACAGGGGTAGCCGCAAGAGGTAACGTGAATAGTGGTCGAAATGGCGATGATTCTCACAACAGGGAGAACAGCGTATCATTGTAATTTAGCAATGTACTGAAACTTTCAGGTTTTTCCTGAAACCCTAGATTCTAGGATTCTATTCATACTTGATGGATTTTCACAATGAATTTATGACTACTTTAAGTTCGACATACTTGGTGCATACAGTCAGGCCCGTAGCGTGTGGTTGGCGGGATTGGCCCCCGCCAAGTGTGCCACCATTAAAGGGACGCTTAAATCTTGATTTGCTTTATAAAATGAGTGCGAATAAACTAAAAAAAAATATTCGAAAGTTGAACTGAAAATGAAAGCAAAAACACCACAGAGTTGCGAAACTGAAACTCCTCCAACAGTGTCAGAAGAGCACGCTACGGTCATTCAAATTTATTTATAATAAATAACGTTGTTTTCAAATCTAAAGTGGATAGATGAATATATATTTAACGTGTTAGAGTTTCATGACACAAGAATTTATGTTACGAAGACTTCAAAGTTACAAAAAGGGCAATCTCGTTCGTTTCTACAGTTTTATAGTAACATAATTGGAACAAAAAAAGGGCGAGCACTTAGGTTCGAACCCCAAACCGGCACAGGTCCACCGGTATGAATCACCCTAAGGAAAAAAATCTCTATAATTGAACCAAAAATGGCTCATGGTCAGTAGAGCATCCCACCTCCTTAAAGCAGTAGTAAAGATCGTGAATAAAGTTAGACCGGTTACCATCAAGAAGATAACTCGATACCGTTGAATTGAAATGTCTTCGGTGCCGGAAGAAGTTCTGCAATATCACAAAGTGCTTGATGCTGTTGTTTTTGGAGACGATTGAAGCTCTTAGTTTCATCTTAAATTTTCAAGACCAGGGGCTGTTTGCTTCGGCTTTGTGTCAGCGTTTACTCATGCTGTAATATTCGATGGCCTCTCAGGAGAAAATTTTAGCCTTTACAAGGAATCTCATTTGCGTCTAGTTTATATGAGCAGTATGTGCAATCCTCTTTGGTATTCTCGCAAGAGTTCTTGAAGCGTATTTTATGAGATTTCAACCTCATGATTCGGTACGACCATGTAAATGAACCTGATATCAGTCTGAACACAAGCCGATACGAGCCGGAAAGAACAGCCAATCTTGTCCCATTCTGTGCTGTGCGATGAAATAATCGAATCGGTAACCACACTGTCGATCTTAAATATGTGAACGGAGATGTAGATGCGCTAGTCCTTCGTAAAGGACTTTTCACCAGTATTGTCGTTTGCTTGCATTAGACAGGAGATCATAATTCTGAGCACATCAGGGCGAACTTTCGAGATATTTATAACGATTGATATTCCTGCGTCAGTTAATTCGAAGTCTTTGATCCGAAAAAAGATCCGATATGGTCCGACCGAGTTCAATGCGTCTGATTTTGTAAGGGAATCGGAGTCTTCGATGACGAACCTTGCTGGGCGTCCATTTCTTCCTCTGGGTCTTTTTTTTTCACGAGAATTCATTTATACGACGGAAAAGAGCCCTGCGCAAAGTGACACCTTCAAGAATACAAATGGAGACATAAAAATTACGGGATATATAATAAATGGAAAGATGAGTCAGAGCTTAACAATGGATCGACAGCCACGTTCTTGAGATGCTATGTGTCGACACTGAAACAACGCTTGAAACCAGCGGCGGATCAAGGAAGAGGATCCGGGGGTTCCGGACCCTGCCGAAAATTTTCAACTTGTTAAGAAATTTTAAACTAGTTTCAATTTTAAAGTAGCAACCCCTCATTGCATACTCCTACCTACGCCTAAATAAGTCCAAAAAAAATCGCCGGTATAAGGTTGACGATTTTTAGAGTGATTGCATAACCTTTCTATATGAGAAAGGCAAAAAGCGAATGAACTTTGGTCTAATCTTTTGTATATATGGTTTTCGGCGTTTTTGCAAATTTTCAACCATCGGAAATAAATATAACGCGAAGGAACAAATATTCAAATAATTTCTTCCGATTGTTGTATGATAGAGGCGGGTTATATTCCCTAAGAAATCGTATGCTTAGTAAACCTATTCGCACAAATACTCTTCCGAAGAAATCCTCCGTTTGTCACCTTTAAACATCTAGTGTTAATTGATTTCATGTAGTTTCGCGAAAAAATGTTCCGTCAGTCGTCTTCAAATACCTGATTGCAAATGATATTACAGACAAATCTGCAATCTTCTAATGGCGCATATCGAAGGCTTTGATATTCCGCGTCGCTTTCGAAAGATTTTCTCAAAATTAGTTTTCGTGTTTGTTTTATTTAAGTCATGCTCAATTTTCCATCGACGTATTTTGCTCTCTGTGCACATTGTATGAAGAAAAAGCAAACCTGAACAACTGCAAGGCACACTATTACTAACGATTTGTAACTCCCTTGCAAATCAGCAAAACTTCTTATATGAGGAAACAACAATCTTCATCGTAACGTACAAGTACAAGTATACTGGTCCTCCTAATTCACGATTAAATTTTGTCTTATCGAATTCCAGTAATTTTACATAGACATGTGAATACAACAAAAGTTGTATAACATTCCACTGACACAAACTGGATTGTGTCAGTGGAATGTTATACAACTTTTGTTGTATTCACATGTCTATGTAAAATTATCCTTCATACATGAAGTCTTTCTTCAAGGGCATTGTAATGCATATTACTTTTTGAACCTCCCAAACTACCAGAAGGCCTCCTCCAAATCCATATGTATGCTAAATGCTAAACAGAAGTGGTGGTATGGCAAAGGATACTATATTAATGGCCCAATACTGGAAAACAGCGGCCAGTGCAGCTTGTGCAGAAGATAATGCCACGTATCAAGCCCAAAGTAGCGCAAACCGCGAGACTTTGATCATCGGGGTGAGTTTGATCATTCGAAACTTTTGAAATGAGTTGTACCCCAAACTTAAAAATACTGATTTGTTACACTGTTTTTTCTATTTATGAATATAAAATATACAAAAAACAGAAATTTCACGTTACCTAATTTTCACGAAGCTTCGTAAAGTGTCTATTTTTAAACAACAAATAATTCTTTGGTTTTAACAAGAACACCAAATTCCAAGCGAGTTTTTATTTTTTTAGAGTCGGATGTATGAAATAGATTTTTCAAAGATTGCTTATTTTAAAAACATTTTTTGTGAAACTAGTTCGCAATTATTTCTAATTATTTCAAACTTACATTCGCAATATTTTTTATATTCAATGCTCCAACGTGGTAAAATGGATGAAACTTTTTATTAATTGATAATCCGCTGAATAAAACAAATTTAGCAGTTGAAAAAGTTTCCAGATTCTTTTATTCGAGCTAGTCTAGAATTATACGGATTTTGGTCATTCTAATTTTACATTACATTGAAATAATTTGTACACTAGCAATTAACATATATTTAACAATGAATATATTTTCAGAATTAGTTTAAACAAACATTTGAATGAAAAACATGGATATCAATAACTTAATGTGGATGATCATACAGGTGATCAAAGTCACCCCGGAATACGAAAACGGACTTTAAATTGTAATGAATTCTGGAAAAATAGTAGTAAGCGAACAATTTTAGGTAAAACCATCCAATCTTGTTCTTCATACATCAGTACATGGTTTAAAAAAGTTGAATTTGAAAAAAAAAATGTGTTGCGTATATAAACATGTAATGTTTACTTCGAAAATCGATCAATGTCTCCCCGGCTTACTGTAAGACGCTTTGGTTCGAGAGGAATAAAAGTCGGAATATTGTTATTTAAATAAATTTAAATTATTTAAATAAATTTAAATTATTTAAATAAATTTAAATTATTCAAATAAATCTAAATAAAAATTACGTTACTTTTTCTACTAAAAATGCTTTTTTTCTAAACTAATAGATTCTGAGATACATCTGTTTGAATCTATTCTGAATTGACTGGGTTCCAGTGTCAGAACGACTGGACGTTTCAGACTCCTGATGCTGAATTTGGTCTCCTGACACGAATCGGATCCAACTATTTGAGTAAGAAGTAAGTATGTTAGTAAGAATGAAATTTCGAATTTTTTAGCAGTAAGCAAAGCATTGTTTCTATTAGTGTTGTGGTGCAAGTATTGAAAATTCTAGGAATACTGAATCATTTTGGGTTCCATAATACCATAATACGTCTCGAGCTCAATATTGCACATCTACAGGACGTTGCGTCCCGTAAATTCTTGCGCTAGCTCAGTCCCAAAATAAGCGAAATACCTGACCAAAAATAAGTACCGTTGTTTTCGGTGCCATGCAAAAATTTTGATAAAGAATATATCTAACTTAGAGTTAAAACTTGGCTAGAATCAAAATTCCATTGCCTCCAGAAACCTATCCGGTAATAACCGGAGTCGACACCCTCATGAGTAGAATTACGCAGAATATGTAAGCACAAATCGCGACATTAGAGTTGTTGTTATTTGTCTTCGATTCCTCAATCCATGCCGGATATTCAAAAGGGTTTGTAAACACACAGGACCGACATTCAATTTTCATGCGTTATATTGTAACGAGCGAAAAGTTGAGAGGATAACGAATTCACGTATGGTAAATGTAATGACTGCTTTGGCCTTGCGGAACTGTGATAATTTGAGTGGAGAGATAACTGTTTGTACAGTTATGTATGCTGTCATACTCTCTCTACATAGCTTTCTAGGGGCCATACATAAATGACGTAGCATTTTGGGGGGTAGGGAGGGTATACCAAATTTGTGACGAAGTGTGACGAGGGGGAGGGTAGGGTCAGAAGTTGTGCGACGTAGCATTAAGTTTAAAACCCATTGTTTAGAGAAAACAATTTAATGATCAACCATTCCCAAGAGAAATAAATTTAAATTCAAACAAGTTACTTTTGATGCGGTTTTTTCATGAGGTAAATTTTACGATTCGCGGAATTGCAAGTTCGCGAAAATACAAAAAGATTTTGTATGCGGATTTAACTTGCTACATTAGTTAGCTAATGTTGCTAATTAGTAGACTTAGTTTGAAAGCTGAATCAAATTTTCACTTCGGATTCAACCAAACAAAATTTAGTAATTTAGATGAACGTATGCTTCTTACAATCATTGGCGGCTGCACGATTGTGAACTGAGAGAACTTCTCTTCATGCTCCCTTTGACTTATAAAATTCAAAACAAAACTATCAACACTATATTTGTCATGAAATGGGCTTATTTTGCACGCAATTTTCTGTTATAATGAAAATGTTGATAAAAGTCGTCAAACATTTTGAAAGGACATGTATTTAAAATAATTGAAAAACATATGTAATTTTTTTCATCTCCTGGGCGCTTTGCATGGGACGAGGGGGAGGGGGTAGGTAAATGCTACGTTATTTACGAGGGGGAGGTTAGAATTTTGTGACCAAATGCTACGTGGGGGGAGGGAGGGGTCAAAAATCGCCGAAAAAAGCTACGTCATTTGTGTACGGCCCCCTAGAGTGTAATTGAAAACTCGAACTTACAAACTGGAAACTAACTTTACTGCATATGTTTACCCTGATCAAACCATTCAATAAAAGTGCTTATTTCAAAATCTCGACTAGAAATATGATATTATAAGCATAGTGGTTATAGATAATTTCCGTCGTACTGAACGAAATAGTTTAACTAATGGGTCGAAAATAATTGCAACGATCTTACTTTAAATTTTAAAGCATTTACGATGCATTGGTTATATGATTTTGAGAATATTTCATAATCGAAGCTCTGATTAGTTTCCATTATTCGCTGTGTGCCGATATAATTAGTTTGTGTCCTCACGTCTGGTTTCGATTTGCTAATATTTTTCTACAAAAGAACAAACACCGATTTAGTACATAATTTTACGCACGATCCCCACGAATCACTTCAAATGGTTAGAATTGTGATTTGCTGGCGAGTGTAAAAAGAAGACGTGGTGTCAAATATTTAGGTATCGATATTTTCTCGGTACTACCGGCTACTGACAATACCCTCAGTATCAGTACCGCGCTACAGATTCACCCCAAAAAGGGTTGGTATTAGGAACCCTAGTTTCTATATTATATGATGTTTTACATTTCTTATAAAAGAAATGTATAGAATTCGCTCAAACTTTCAAGATTTTTTCCGAGGCCCGGAGGGCCGAGTCTTATATACCAATCGACTCAGCTCGACGATTTGGGACAATGTCTGTGTGTGTGTGTGTCTGTGTGTGTGTATGTAACGGACAAATTCTCATTCGTGTTTCTCAGCAATGGCTGAACCGATCTTATCCAAACCAAATTTAAATGAAAGAACTAAAAAACAGTATGAACGCGATTAATTTGTTTTTGATTCTGATGTTTAGTTTCCAAGATATGAATGTTTGAATGCGCAAAAATGGCGTTTTTTGCAGTTTTTTTGAATTATCTGCCGAAATTGACAATAAAGATTAACAATTTATATGTTTTTAGACAGCTTTAACGAATACCTTTCGAAAAAGCTAGAGATTGTTGAAATCGGACTATTATCAAAAGAGATATTTAACATTAAATGCGGACGAAAGATTTTTATCATTTCCCATTGCCAGAAATATGACCAAAAACATGTAATCTATTATTAACGCCAAAACGACTTATTTTAGGTCAATAGTATCTTCGGAGAATTTAATGGAGGAAATATGCCCTTTCTTTTGGTATTATGCTTTTGCTGAATAATCCCCCTATGAGTGAGATATTTTAACAAATTTTCTTGGAAGTGATTATATCGAAATGATGCCTTCTACAAATTTGTAGCTCTTACTTTTGCGAATAACTTTACTGAAGACTTCAAATATCTATTTTGAATACTTTAAAAGTTATGGCTTGTTGTTTGTGGATTACTCTTTGTCGCCTATTTATTGTTCAATATAGAAATAATCCATTGAAATAAGCCAAACATTATTTCGACAAATCGAATTTTGTATTTCATTTTTCTATCTACAACCGCTAGAAATAATCACCGCACCGAACACTTCCAAGTTGTCTGGAAGGAACTTGATAACTTATCAGTGCAAAAATATTCATTTGTGCGAACCTTCTGACTGCAATTTTTCTAACTAATGACCATCGGATCGATCTGAAACATATCGGAAAATGAAAAGCCAAATAAATAACTCCAAGCAACGGCGTAGCCCAGAGAAGGTTTTGGGGTTTAACACCATACAACCCCCCCCCCCCCCCCCCCACCACACCCAAAAAAATATTGGATTGAAGTTGAAAATTTATTGATGCAGCCTGATTTAATTCAATATTACAATAACAATTATCTGATCCGTAGATTGATAACCTGTTGTTGTAAACATCATGAGGACTTTTGATAAATTGTCGGAATGGGGTCCTGATATGTACCTGATCTATTGGTCTTGATTTCACAGTTGTCTAATAGCATCAATATCAAATTCCTGCCTGAAAACATTCCAATAGAAAATTACAGAGTTCTGTAATCAATCATAGTCCTCAGATTTATTTTCAAATTGATCTCGTTTTTGTAGAGATGTACTGTAATAAGGGTTTTTATTTAATAGGAAGAGAAGTTAAAATTGATTTAATGTCTATGAAACATAGAACTGCTCACCAAAAAAATGCATAGCTTTCAACATTTGCCAAAAATGTATTTGCCTTTCTCATTCACTCTAAAATTCGTCAATCTAATCCCGACCCGGAGGGCCGAGTGTCATATGCCAATCGACTGAGTTCGTCGAGATCGGAAAATGTCTGTGCGTGTATGTATGTGTGTATGTGGAAAAAATGTGACCTCTGTTTCTCAGAGATGGCTGGACCGATTTGCACAAAGTTAGTCTCAAATGAAAGGTACAACCTTCCCATCGCCTGCTATTGAATTTTTTATTGATTGGACTTCCGGTTCCGGAGTTACGAGTTGAAGAGTGCAATCACACAGCAAATTCCCATATAAACTGAAATGAAAAATTTTCAAAATCAAATTTGTATTTTGACTTTTTTTGGACTTTGGTACATTTTTGTCTTTCTCATATAGAAAGGTTATGCAATCACTCTAAAAATCGTCAATCATACCGGCCCGGAGGAAGTATGCAGTGAGGGGTAGCTACTTTAAAATTAAAACTAGTTTAAAATTTCTTAACAAGTTGAAAATTTTCGGCAGGATCTGGAGCTCCCGGACCCTTTCTCCATGATCCGCCCCTGGTTTCAAGCGACGTTTCAGTATCACATAGTATCTCAAGATCGTGGCTGTCGATCCATTGTATGTATGTGCAAATCGTACTGAACATGTAATATTCATTTCCACCATTGTATTGAACATAACCAGCCATGGAATCGTAGTCTGGACAAATGAGACAAGCACAATCGCACCACTAGGTGGATTAAGACAGGTTTTTTTGGGAATGCGTCGAGTTGAGACGAAAATGTAATATAATTAATAACGAGGATAACACTTTCCGAATGTAGAGAGAAATTTATGAAAAATAACGATTTCCATTCGATTCTAGCAGGTTCTGATCGATTTTGATGTGCATTTGATTTTTGTTGTATGACCAATTATATGTATAGGTCAAATGTTTAAAATCAGTAATTTAAGGTCAAGATAGCATCATTTTGAAAGCGCCAACTTCGGAGGTTTAGTATCTTCGATGAGTTTTACAAACGTTAAACAGCGCATCATTTGATAAAATAATTTTGACGGTATATCGTCCTAGAAGTATTTATGGTGATTTTTCTCAGGTTAATATTCATGACTACAATAAAGTCTCAACAAATTCGCTAGACACGAACTCTGTTACTATTTTCTGAAAAATTAATTCTGCATAATTTTAAAACTTAAAAAATTACGGTTTCGGAATTATGCCGTTTGGACAGTATGATCGATTTTCACCAAACCCCCACCAAACCGAATTTCTGGCTACGCCGCTGACTTTAAGTAAGTAGAAACAAAGTCGTTCTACACTCGTTCACAAGAAACTTCTTCGAATGCTGAATATCTATTATAATACATTGAAACCCTGATTTTATCAGCCAAATATGAACATATGTTTGATGGGCTCTAGCAGACGAACAAGACTGAATTCGAGTAAATCCTTTCTTGAGCATGTTTTCCTTATCATGAAGATGGAAATATGCAAAAATGAAAAGTTCATCATAATCAGAAATAGTTATCAGACTACATCAAGGGACGGGAAGAATATTTTAACAGCTTCAGTTTATTATAAAGAAAAAAAAATTGCCCGATTTAGTCAATGTCCCCTTTTTGTCAGCCTGAAATACACCATGAGACTGATAAAAATGGGTCTTTATTGTATGTATTATTCACTGTGTTTCACATTAATAGGTACATTTCATTTTTGGGGATTTTTTATTGTATCGAACTACAACAATTTTTAGGTAATTTTCAAGAGGTTTTTTATAGACTTCTTCCAAAATTTGGCGAACCTATTCCAATTCGTATACTAATTAATTGGTATACTTAAGGGTTAATATGTTGCAGATAGAGAAAATACTGAAATTTTCAGCTTTTTTCTTACACAATATTACGAAAGATTATTAAACAATTTTTCTTAATAAGTGTGAAAATTATAAACTATTTGAAATTTTTTAATAGTATAATTTTTTTTTATTTAACCGTGATTTTTTAATAAATAGTGACCATCGCTTCACAACGTAGTCTATTTTTCATGGCTTGTGGTGAGCAGTGCTGCATTCGGTAACCGTAAACAGAAAACCTTCCTACACGGTCGCAAGTACTCATATTCGACTCTCTTTCCGTATAAGTTCTCACACTGTGACAGCAACATATAGTGTCAGTCATACTACGTGAGTGCCTTTGCGAAAATAATGTTCTGTCTTTTCGCTCTTTTGTTCACTCAGTTTGACTGAAGCCTCTCGATGACAGTCAGTTTTAAAAATTATTGTCATTAAGCCTAGCAAAAGAAATTTTAAATTCTGCACGATGCAAGCCTGGAATTCAATATTACAGTTCAAATATATTACCTATTAAACAATTGGTTTGGTTGCTAACCGAAAATTGTTTGAGAAATATTGTCTTTCATTTTCTGTCACAGTTTTGATATGAGTTGTAAGCCACGTAAATTGCTCATGTAATGTCATAATCAATAATATAATATTCATTCTGTATTCTATGGGATTCCCTAATAACATAAAACTAACTTCTGTTTATTCGCAGTCTAGAGCACATAATCACAGTAGGCAGGGTTAAAATGCAAGGAAATCAAAAGAAATATATGTTATGTTTTGATCATGTTGGTGTGTTCGGTTAGTTAAAAATATGCTCTGTCTGCCGATAAATATTTTTGCAGTAAACCAGGTCAAAAACAACATGCATTACTACCAATTCAGGAGCATATACGCAATAAGTATGATTTAAGTTTAACTATCAGTATGTTGCTGATTTCGATCGAATTTAAGGCAAGTGCGAAGGGTCAATAAACACTGGCTAGTGATTGAATTGTATATGGTGATTATTTATTGAATAAAAACTACCCTTGTTGAATTCGCGTGGTAGACAAAAAAGAAAGAGAAATTATCATTGTGTGTTGTCACTTGACTCGACTATCTGCGCCCCGTCATTTTTTTTCTCACTCTCCCTCGTCACTGTTGCTCAGTTTCGGTTGCTCAAGTTCTCTCAACTGAAAAAGACGATCATTTTGATTTGTGACTGAAGCTTTGCGTACATGTTGAAGAAAAAGTGATAGTCATGATTTTGTGCAGCTCTGGTGGTGAGCACGATCTCTCGAATTGCTGAACTGAAAATTATGGAATAGAAATTAATTTTTAGTATTCTTTACTTTACTCGCCGCGCAGATAGCTCTGAATTAGACCCGCTGGTGCCCTAAGACGATTTCGGTAGATTTTCAGTGTACTGTGCACACAGTGCATTAACGCAAGTGACGGAAGGTTATCGAAAAGTTTCGTGAAAATGAAAATTCCAGTAATGATGATGATTTTCCCAAACGGTTCGTTTTCGAGAGCTTTTTATTTGTTCTTTGGCATTAGGATTAGCGATAATAATTCAAATCAAGGATACTACTGGGAAGTCGCCTTTAGAAAAAGTCGATGTCGAAGTAAAATTTGGAACTATGCACGCATGCACTTCAGAGATAGCGTGATATCCGGAGCTGCGATTTCATTTCAACCCTTTTTTGTGAAAATGGCGATACTTATAAATGTAAACATAAGGCTTTTTTCATACATGCGAATGAGGGCTTTGAAACGCAACCAATTAACCTAAAAAATTTGATTCTACGATATTGCTTTCTTAAACTACAGCAAAAATACAAGGGGCGAAACTGTATTTTTGTTTGTTTATTTGAAGTTTCGCCCTCCACGCTCCATGCAAACAAACAGGGCGATACTTTTTTTGCTAGCAGTTTAGAAGCTAAACTGTCATTTTCGTATTTTTTTAGGATTATCAAGCTGATATCAGCTGTAAATAGTAACAATGATCGCTATTGAAAAAAACCCGGACGAAATCGGTGGTGTAGAACTGTAGTTATTGTAAAAAAACGTAAGAACGATACTTCAATGCTGATAGGTGGGACCGAAAAAGTAAACAATCGCCAAAGGGTAAAGTATAAACTTCAAATCGATTAAAAAAAATGCGATTTTTTTGGCTCAGTACAATATATAACCCCTTTAGGAAAGTTCAGTTTTCCCACCACAATTTAGATATTTTATTAACAGAGCATTAACAATAATTCGTTGGTATGTCTATTTTATGGGCCATTTTTTCGCTTTCCCATTGATTTGGTTTGAGATTTCTAGCACTGATTTTGTCCTATGCTGATTTGACCGATTCTCTGAGTCCTGCCACTTTCCCATGTAGTATGTGTTATCAAAAACATCGCAAAGCATCAAGTTCTAAATGTTCTCAAACGATATAATATCCGAAGAGAGTGATAAGAGTTATAAGAAATGTCTCATCACACTGTTAGGTGGATTAAAAGCGTTTTTTCCAAAAAGATGGCATGACTCACAATTCATTTTTTTGGATTTTGACGTGAGCGCCAATATTTTGTGAATGAGTTAAACGGGAATAATTTGGTGAAAAAATCACTCCAAGGTAAGACTCAAACATGCACCATTTTGATGCCCGCCCCCCTACGATATCACTGGGTATGATGTCCTAGAAAAAGCACATCATTATCATATTAATGATAGTGAAACTTATCCGCGTAAAGCAAGATCACTCAACTGACTCACGCAACTCAAGATAATACATAAATTTTAATTTCACGCTCAACTATTCGCCTCCTAGGTACTAGGCGTAGTTGTTGCACTTGTTGGGAAACAGTGGTATTAAAAACAACGAAATTAAAAACAGTGTAACGATTTCGAAAGTACTAGATGATTTTTAAAAGTACATGAACACGGCTATCTTGATATGCCATCTGCCTAAAGCACTGTCTCGTGTCCTGATGTACCTAGCTTGGACATATAATTTGATATCGTCAGGTCTGGTAATTATTGATAGGGCTTGTCGCTTTCCGAACACCGTTAAGAATATCTGAAAAGAAGTTCTTTCGAATGTCATATCACTTACTTTAGTGCGACATCTTTATTACTGTTCCACGAATAGACGAATGGGAACGTCAATACTTAACATCAACCGCGCCGGAATAGTTTCACATTGCAGTATAAGTAAACAAAAATCTTAAATCTGTTGCTTTGCGCGGTCCTAGTGTCCTTATCTGGCAGATCTACAGCAAACTGGACTACCGAGATTGAGTTATTTCAGGATGCATGATTCGTTGTAATCGATGAAGTGCAAAACTACAGCTATAGTAATCATGTTGTGGCAAATGCCTGGACAATTATTAGTGATTTATGATGATGATGATGATGGTCCCACCTCATACCCCCACAAAGGTGTGAGCTGAACGATTTATCTAGAAGATAATTAATATTTTAACTCATGACAAGACCAGTTAACAAAAAACGGAGTAGTTCTATTAGCAGACAAAGCATTTCCTTCAAAAGAACTAGGTACATTTCGAATATACCGCCAACAACCAGGGTCCATCAAGTAAATTTGCATTCCGGAAAGATACTTGATAGAATCGGGAATTTAACCCAATAGCTTCCATTTCCGATAATTCTCTGTTAAACTCCTCCCGCCTGACCAAGACATCGGTACTACCACCTGCTAAGGTGAGAAGTGACGAGCCTAATGGCAGTGCAGAGTCAGTTGAGTCATATCTTCCACATCAGGCCCCTTTATTGAAAGTTGCCCAACACTAACCCAAGGCAATCAAAGGATATTCCTATCCGGGAACATCCTAGATTGATCAGGAATTGAACCCGATATCTAGTTATATCAGCAGAAGTCGTCAAGTCAAGCCCTATACTCAATGAACTAACTCCGTTATTACCACTATCGCAGCAATAACCGAGATTAACTCTATTGTCGAGCTAAGCCAACACAACTCCATCATCAAATCAGAGCATGATCACAACAAAAGTCTAAAAGTTTCGATTCAACCCGATAAGCTTTTAGTACTGGTCACCATGTTCGATTCTAAGATAGTTGCTATCTGCTTAGCGCGCGTGGCTCAGACTTCTGTAGACATCTTATTATTTTTAATATCCTTAATAAACAAGTAACAAAAAAACCATCATCTTCATAGCGAATATAATAACTTAGTGTGACTAAATGCAAATAATAGAAGAGAAGAAAAAATGCAATCTTCGTGATATTACATAGTTCTAGGCGAATGACCCTCAGTGGTTGAAGCCTTAATAAACATAATAATAATAATAATAATATTACATAGTTATTCAAATAACTCCGAAAGATAAAAATCCAAAAAAATCTGTCTACAAAGCGGATTTTACGTGTGAAATACATAGTGTTTTGAACTCCGTCGATGTTGCTGCACATTTAGTAAGTCTATTGTCTATGCATCGAATTGCAAAAACGTATTCCTTTGTATATCAAGAAATTCTGTGATCTACTAAATAAAAAGTTTGGTGTTCTTGCACCAGACACGTTTCTAGCGTTGTACCTATGCACATAACTTCCTCTTTCAATTCGATCAGACAAATATCGAGGCAGTATTCCATTAATAATTTTAAAAATGAACAACATTATCAAGCAGTAAATTCTTTGCTTCACTGAGAGCCATTGCATTGCGTTTAGCATGAAACGACAGGAAGTGTATCTGTTACATTTTAAAATGAATCGCATGATTCTATTTTGCAATCGATGTGACCTCAATATTTGTGTTTGATTGGCAAGAAACAAAATGGGCGTGATGAAGTCAATATGTGGTGAAATAATAGATTTATACAATAAAATTTTACTACAAATTGTTAAATCATTTTTCAGACGACTCTGTACTATTTTTCAAATATTCTGAGCAAAAAAATTTAAATTATGTGGTAGTTTCTAAACCAACTCCCCAATATTGTACTAAACGTTTAACGAATAATGGTAAACTCAGACTTTTGTTTGATACCCAAAAATTTAATCAACTGACGAACGATTGAGAGACAATGCTTCTCAACAGTCTAACCTGTGGTTGAATCAACACTTGTACTTGGATTTTTGCTAGTTGTCTTCTTATTTTGTTTTCGATGTTTTTCCTGAAAATACCGCCTCCCATATGGAAGCTAGGATGACCTTAAGGGATGAGCTCAAATTGTATTAATTTTACGGGAATCTGCTTTTCGTGGAACAAGACATTTGCCTAAATCAGTGAAAAGCAAAGAAATGCAATTCAAAGGCGGACTTTGGCCGAATAGACGTCTACTAACTGATTGGCATTTTATTTGTCTTGAAAGATGGTACCTAGATCTTCGTTCCTTCTCAGTTTGGCAACATAGCAGGAGTCACACAAGGAAACAATATGGATGCATTACTGTACACGCTGTTTTATCAAGGATGCAAATTTTATATGTGGAGTTGGGCCAGAAAAATTTCCCCATGACATCAAATAGAATTTCGTCTAATGCAGTCAGTGAAAGTAATCTGAAAATTCATTGAGTTGTTGAAATTACTTGTTGATAACAAAGCAAGTGTTCAATTTGATGTTGAACAAACAAACAAATAAGTGTAGCAAAATGGAACAAATTGTGATATCTTATTTGGTAATCATAACATAAATCAAAATATTATTTCGTTTTTGTCAAATTTTGATGTTTGACTTTGCACGGGAAATAACACGATTGTACAACGACACTACTGAAAATGCTTTTTGACTTTGTATCGCTAACAGATCTGCTATAGAAAAACCCATCAGATTGAGCAATAGGAACAGCACAAAAAGAATCACCATGAGCTGTTTGGAATAAAAAAGGATCGATTGCGATATGGACTCCCCGAAGATTAGTAGAGAAAGAAATAGTGATTGCATTCAAAGATGGTGTGATTTGTCCTTCGCCAAACCCCAAATACGAACCGTGTTAAAAAATGTTTCCAAAATTCGACACTATTTTGTTAGGAAGGTTTGCCCCATTCCTCCTTTGTCAGCCGACTGGAGCCGCTTATGGGTGCCTTATAAAATCGAACGATACAAATTTGATACCTTAGTTTCTTGACGCATGGTTTAAAAATGCTATGTTGGGGCCATCAATTCCAATCTTTTTGTTCCATAACTAGATAGACTATGGAGAGCATGATCTGTACATCAAGAACTATCCTGATTACTAATGTGTGCTAATTGAAATGTGTTTTTAAGCTATTCTATCCTCAGGCCAAATTCATTCAATGAAATTAAACCAACTCCACAAAAATCCCTTTTCACTAGTTTCTAAAACGAAGACCTAGAGTTTTGTAATCGGATAGGAACGAAAAACTCTTGAATAAACTTTACTTGTTTGGATGACCACCTACACAACCAGATAACTGAAACGTACAACCACATAGCCCCTTTCCTTTCCAAGCTTTGCGTCCGCAACGTTGAAACGGTTGAACGGGGATGAAAAATCCTATCAGCAATCGAGAAAAGTCTTTCGAATTATGCATACGTTGTGAAGGAAAACTTGCTGTTCGATCGTGCCAAGCAACAAGCTCACACTTTCCTATCCATTCGAAAGGAATCTTAATTTTCCTAACCCTCATCATTCGTACAAGAGAGCAGTTATCTTTCAACTGCAGCAGAATCCGTTCCCCTTTGTATGGAAATGGAACTCAACAATCGGAGAAAAGTTGGTCTGCAGAATATTCTCACCACTTATTTTCAACTCGTTATCCTTCTCAAGAGTGTCAAAGATGTTGGGAATATCGTTGACCATTACGCAATACATCAACTTATTGCAGGGTGAATGTGAACGGGATCAAAAACTTCGTCAATGAGGAAAACCTTAAGCAACACAATCCTCGACGATAATTGGGAATTAAAAAGTTTTCACTCCTGCAGAGTTTCTTTTTCGATTTCCCGCTCCGTTAGATCTTGGAAATGCACCCTTTTTTACTTCCGCAGCGTATAATGAATCCCACAATGATTTGTTCTACCCCCTGAATTCTCAATGTGCCTCATTCTCTGGTCGACCACGAGTGTTCTCATTATAATCAGCTTAAATTGATTGGCGAATAATTCAAGCGGCTGGTGTTTCCCTACATTCCGCTTTCATAAAATTTATATTTTTTTCGATTCTTTACTGCTCATTTCGGTTGGTCGTTTTATGGTTTTGTATTTTTGCATCTAGAATTTATTTCGCATGTCCCAAATAATAAAATTTAAATCCAACATGTAAGGTAGGATAAGTCGTGATATGATTTTCATAAATTCAGTTTTTCTTTGGGTCTGTTCAGCTTACTTGCACCGAAATAATCTGCTCCAGAGAATATATCAACCTACAAAAACAATCAAAACAATCTCAAACTAAGATATATGTGACCTATCGACATAAGTCACCTGTTACCCACAATACTGGATCATCGCTGGGATGAATACCATCAAACGGTCTAGTCACATCAAGCATCTTTAGACTCACTCTACCTAAAGGCAATGTGATATGAAACTCATCTGCGGACTAACTTACATTTCTGCTGAGATCTAAAGTGATTTTTTAATTCAAATAAAACGACGGAGGTTTTATCTTTAAATTGAAATCATTCTAATCAAACTGGTGCAATGAATACGACAGAAAACTGACTTTATTTCTCTATGGCACTGAGAACACAGTCAGGATACGCATTAGGAAGTATCACCTAGTACTAAACCGAAAAGTAGTCATCGGTGTCCTTGCCATTAGATATTGCAAAAAAACAGCAGAATGATACGCATGAATGCAGTTTTTTGTTGCTATCAGCTTATCTCTTTTTCCTTCATTAATTTTAAAAACGAAACCCCTTTTTCCATTTGCCAGTCTCTGGCATATAGGTACGTATTCTACTATTTGTTCCTCCTCGTATGGAAACCCATTCGTACGTGCTTATATGGAAGATTTCTCTATTGGAACAGTAGATTGATTGAAATGATCAAAAAGAGAAAAAAAGATAAGATTAAATGAGATTTTTATCTGATCAACTTCTGTCCTACAGAATATCCACTTTTACAGTTGAATGATGTCTGGCGAACTCTACTAGCCAATGGAGACGTACACTGCAAGCGGGACGATGGCTTGATTCAAATAGAATGTACTCAACAGGAGGATCTTTGAGTATGAAGCAGGCTGACTAATGCATTTTATCGTGAACTTTTATCTTTTTTAATCAATAAAGAAAATCTGCAATACCAGTTCAACGATTTTCTGTAGCAGAATGCCTTAGTTTCTATCGAAACAATTGAATATTAAATTCAGTGAATTTGGAAGGTTAAAAGTACGACATGTTGCCATAATTAGGGTTCGTCGCGGTGCGGATGTGGGCGGTAAATGGATAGTCCGCACCGCTACCACAAAAAACTAATAAAACCGCACCGCTTACCGCAACCGCATTGCATTTACCGCACCGCGCGGTAATGCGGTATGTGCGGTAAAAATCATGTATTTTTAAAAAATATTCATTTATTTTGTATAGCCATATATAATAAAATATTATTCTTATTTACACGAAATGTAACTTTGACGGACTCCTTAGAATGTAACATTTATGAAAAAATTCAACTTTGATTAAGGGGAGTAAGGGTGTTGGCGCAAAAAAAATACTTTTTTGCGGCTTTTTTAAAACTTTGCGTGAAGCGAATGGATAAAAACTTTTGTATATTATAGTGTATCATTTCAATGACATGCTGTAATTTTTGCATGCAAAAATATCGACAAATGTCTCGGTGACGAAGCTTTTTGTAGAACGTCTCTGGAAAAACATGAGAACGCACGCGAAAAAAAAATCCTCCAAATTCATTTGGTTTGATGATGATAATTACATTCTGTGGGTTGTTTTTATATTTAAGTATTATTAGTTCATCTTAAAGTTCACCATATTAATCAAAATTCATAGTTGAGAAAATGTCATCGAAAACGATTCATAATTCCACGATTGCCAAGAGGAGTCGGGAGAAATGGTGCATTTTTTAATTGGATTTACGTACAATTCAATTGTTTTTCAATGTTTGGATTGTGCGTTTTATGTATTTGAAAAGGTTCGTTTGTAAATCTTTAGTTCGAAGTATAACATAAATAGTTTTCAAAATATGTCGTAAAAATAATGGCGCCAAATTATATTGGACGCAGCTTATAGGTTGTATTTCTTAGTAACAGTATGTTTTATCATATTAGAATAACCAAAATGTAAAAAATCAAGTAGCGTTAGGTCGAATACAGATTATATTCATGTTTCTTTTCAAATCATTGTCAAATCCATGAAAATTAGAGCAATTAAATGTTTATTATGTTTCTCTATTGTAGGGTGATAAGTTAAACTCTAGCTGCGTTCTTCTCAAACGGTAAAAGTCGTAGTTTTAATTCATTTTTAATGCAGACTGCAGTTTTTATCTATCAATTATTCTTTGAAGTGCGGTTGCGGTAATACCGCGCGGTAAAAGCACATTTCCCGCACCGCATACGCTGGAAAAAGTATCTCACTGCACCGCAGTTCTTGCGGTGCGGGTGCGGTAAATTCCGCGCGGTTGCGGTAATTACCGCAACCGCGACGAACCCTAGCCATAATAGATGCAATTTTTTAAAACACTTTTTGCGTTGCATCATCGTTGCATGCTATTTTTTAAAACAGTTTTTGCGTATTAACGAGTTATGTATTTTTAGATAGAACAGACATATCTGCGAGAAGTATTTCATTTCTTGGTTGAATATTTCAAGAGATCTGTGTGGTTTTATTTTGTCGTGAACAAGCCTTATTGGAAAATTGCGTGGTATTCTGGATGGTTTAAAAACTGGTTTTTATTCATTTATTACTGGTCTTATCGTTCGTGATGCATTCAGGTATGAGTTGAGGCTCGAATTCCTTAATTATCTCGACACTCATATTAGCTGTCAAAAAGCTGAGAATATGTTTTAAATATGCTGATCAGCTTATAAATAAAAGCGATTGATATCAACTAAAAAGTTAATTAAAAGGCGTGTTGAAAACTATTTAACAGATTCCAAATTTGATGTTTAACGTTTGAGTTGACAACATACATGAGCAGGATATTGGGAATTGAGAATATATTGTCTCAAATAGCACGTTCCCCGTATGTTATCGGGGATTTGTGCCATGCCGCGCATTCTCATCATTTCCCTGATCGGATGGAAAGAAGAAGGGAGAGGGAGAGAGTAGAATTGTATGGGTGGGAAAAATAGCAGCACGATACCAAATAGCAGGTAAGTTAAATTTACAAGTAGTCCATGTCACCTGCGAGAAAGTATAAAGCTCTTTACTGATTACTTTACTGATTTAGATTAGGAACTTTAGTATGTCTCTGAATTTCAGTTGCTCAAACAGTCGAAAACTCGAACTCTCATTGCGCTGCTGCTGGGCACTCGTTTATCAGATGATAAGAGGTTCCGTAGTCGGATTCACACAGATCAAAAAAGGGCTCAGCGCGCTGAATTTATGTATATGGCGATGTACAGACCCAATTTGGCGAGAATCGGTTCAATGATACCGAAATTTTCAGTATCGGTAGTACCGGTAAAATACCGGTACTCGAAGTTTTTTTTCTCAAAATAGTGAGAAACGCTCTAGAGTGGAGAAAAGCTTTTTTAAAAAAATGCTTAAAACCTGTTCTGGCCAACAATCCGCTTTGAACTCATTTTACATTGGATCGTTTTTGCCATTGATTCTGCGGTGCGAAATGCTTCGATTTTGATAGCTGCTATAACAAATCAAATCTAGAACGTTAGAAAACGCGCCCCAAGCAGCACACGTTGTTTTATAGAAGTGTATGCAACTATGGTAACGATATGCCTATCTGTTAAAAAACAGACTTTGCATTCATTAATCGACTGTTACGTAACGGAAAAAGCGCACTTGCAACATAGTGGATGTTACATTAGTTGTTGTGTTCAACTTTTTAACACCTTCTTAAAAAATGCAATAATGTTGAATAAAACTTTAAAGAAACACGGTATTGCTTAAACTATTGCAATTCTGTTGCTGCAACTGATATTTTGTGACTTATCAAAAATTTAAAGTTTCATTGCAGTTGCATAAACCAAAAACACACTGTTGAAGCGCAAGGTTTATTTTTTATGAGTTCGCGATTAATATTTTTTTGTATTTTCTTAGTAACAAACATACACCAAAACCTTCATATCTACAAATTGTTTCGTTTTCTTCTACAATTGACATACATATTAATAATGGAGAACTGCAGTTCAAAAATTTGCGGTATCCAAATGGACATGTTATCAACGCTTCGAATTTCTTCGTGTAGAATTTCAATGTACTTCTGAATTTTAAGTGCGCCAAGTATTAAATAAATCTGCAATAATTTATTTTAAAAAAATTTGTATGTGGAATTTAAAACAAATGATTGTCTATTGAAAATGCGTTTCAAGTGTTCATATAGTTGAAGGATGTGAACGAATTTGTCATTGGATTGTGTTTTATATGTTACATGAAAGTTTCATTATTGTTGCCTGCGATTATCTAAAGCACACTTTACATTATTTGTTGCATGTAAGTTCTGTGAAAATTACAAAACAATGTTAATTTTGCTGTTAATAACAAATATAAAATGAATCACAAATATGAAAGCTGTTTGTCAGATTCAAAATGTAATGGCTGAAAAAAAATTAAAAGAAGCGGGAACTTTTGGAAGAAAAAGGAAGGACTATTCCAAAAATGTATAAATAACCAAAATACGCCACAAATGGTTGAAAAATACACCTCACTGCTCAATGTATAATACCGTCGGACCTATATCATCCATTGATTGTTAAAAATGGTAATGTAATGCCCAAACTTCTGACGTTGAATGTGTTTTTATCAAGTGATGATCAAGAAGTAAACGAATTTCCAGTTAACAACATCGGCGTTGACGATGAGGTTTGTTTAAATGGTGAGACTGATGATGATGACTTACACGAAAACAAACTAAATCTGTATGAATTCCGTTAAGAACTGAGAGATTGGGATTTGGAAAATCAAATAAGGCACACTGCATTAAACCCTCTGTTAAAACTTTTAAGGAGCCCTATACCAGATAATGTTTTACCGATAGATGCAAGATCGCTTGTGAAGACACCTCGACGAACAAAGATTTTGTCAAATGACGATCTTCATGGCGAATACTGGCACTACCGACTGAAGAAAGTTATAACCAATGCATATCAGTAGTCGCTTTCTTTCGCAAAAACTAATATGCGTACACCACAGTATTAGCAAAACATTAACATTTTATGTTTTGCAGCAATACTTATTCCTGAAGATCCCGATCCTTACGTATTTAAGCAAAAACAAAAAATATCTCTCTGAACTTCGAAAATTTTAAAAATAGCAGCACTGTTTGATATTTAGAAATGGGAAAAGAATTTTTAGGTTATGCTATGAATCACTACAGCGGATCATTAGTGATTGGACACTTTTGTTGTAATATAGATATTTGCAACATTTTAGTCACATACCCATTGCAAAACTAATTTATGTGACTAAAGCGGTTCTTTTACAATCTGGCTTTAAATTATAGTGTAATAAATGATTATGCAATTCCAGATTGACTTATTAAAAACATATTGGACACTATTAATGCGACTTCAGCGGCAGCCATATTATGACTGGAAAAGTTAATCTAAAATAATAACCTGTTTTCCATGGGTCTTTTCGATTTATATTTTCATATAAAACACAATACAATGACAAATTCGTTCACATCCTTCAACTATATGAACACTTGAAACGCATTTTCAATAGACAATCATTTGTTTTAAATTCCACATACAAATTTTTTTTTAAATAAATTATTGCAGATTTATTTAATACTTGGCGCACTTAAAATTCAGAAGTACATTGAAATTCTACACGAAGAAATTCGAAGCGTTGATAACATGTCCATTTAGATACCGCAAATTTTTGAACTGCAGTTCTCCATTATTAATATGTATGTCAATTGTAGAAGAAAACGAAACAATTTGTAGATATGACGGTTTTGGTGTATGTTTGTTACTAAGAAAATACAAAAAAATATTAATCGCGAACTCATAAAAAATAAACCTTGCGCTTCAACAGTGTGTTTTTGGTTTATGCAACTGCAATGAAACTTAAAATTTTTGATAAGTCACAAAATATCAGTTGCAGCAACAGAATTGCAATAGTTTAAGCAATACCGTGTTTCTTTAAAGTTTTATTCAACATTATTGCATTTTTTAAGAAGGTGTTAAAAAGTTGAACACAACAACTAATGTAACATCCACTATGTTGCAAGTAGGCTCCGCCTCATGCGCTTTTTCCGTTACGTAACAGTCGATTAATGAATGCAAAGTCTGTTTTTTAACAGATAGGCATATCGTTACCATAGTTGCATACACTTCTATAAAACAACGTGTGCTGCTTGGGTATAGTTGTGTACCAGTGATTTGTAACTATATTGATTTAGTTTCTGATGCAAGTAACAGCAATTCAACATGTGTTGAACAACTTATCATCTACAACTTTAATGGAACTAATTTACAACATAACTAATTTCAATTTTTTTAAATCATGTTGCAAGTGCTGCTTGGGGCGCAAATTGTTTACAGTGACAAATAATATCGAATCGCTGTGTTGTGAATTTGTGTCTCGCGTATATCCCAACCAAATATAATACAGCACAATTCATTCCAAATCGGCTTTATGTAGCAGTACGACTCGCCAGCACCTCTATTTCGCAATAATTCGAAGGATTGTTTCTCAGAAGATTTCTTTATATTTCCACTTGCCAACTAATGACGCTGAAAGGCCATTTTAAACGGTTCGTGCACCTGCCAATTCCTAAATGGAGAGCCACTAAATCGGTGTTCGTTCTTTTATAGAGAAAGATATAATAGAAAATAAAATAAAAACATAACTTGCCCCACACAGTGAATAACGAAAATTATTCAAGGCGTTACTTTGCTAAGTTTACAAATAAACATTATTTTTCCGTAATTTACTTTACACTAAAAAATGCTACAAATAATAATTTTTCGTTATTCACAGAACAGCGATCCGTTCGTTCTTTTATTGACCGATGCCACGTTGTGTCGAAGCCTCTCAAAATACGCTATAATTCAACACCATAGTTCATAATTATAAGACATTACTGACATAAAATATATAGCAAAATCAACTTAAACAGAGTTCCAACAGAAAATCCCTCATATATTAAAAAAACAAGTCCTAAAAAAAATTGCTACCGAAACGGTTGTACTATATTGTGTAACCGGTTTTTCGATTCACGCATCAAAAAGTTTCAACAAACCATTGTTCCTGGCCTCCGCCTGGGTCATTCCTCCAATAAATTTAGTTTACTGTAGAGCCTTTTTATTAGCTTTGTGTTTCAGATCAATCCTGAGGTAGCAGGCTGTACGCAGTTTTGGAATTCCACGCGCACCTAACCTTAGACAGAACGTCACCAGCGCTATTTTGTTTTTTTTTCGCCTAGGAAAAAATTGTAAATGAAGTCAAAAATATAAGTTTTATGAATCATAAAACTGTTTCCTTCTATTTTTTTTTCATTGGCCTACAAAAAATCCAAATTTTGCTTACTTTTTGGTTATTTGAATGAGCACCTTCCCTTAAACTAATAACTAAAATTGTTTAAAATTGCTTTATTTGCCAAATCCGCATTTTGTTTTAAAAATGAAGAAAAATAAGAAAAAGTTCAACAAAATCGTAAATAACGTCAGGACCACTAGTCGCACTAAAACAAAATGTTCAGACGACCGAAAGTAAATCCAATAACCTTTAATCTAACATAATAATATTACATACGAAGAGTCTATGAAGAGAAATAACTGTAGTAATTTGAAATTTTAAACTTGTCTTTCTTAAAATGTCGTTTTTTTCCAAAAATGGTTTGTCCGTGAACACGATTGTCGAAAAACCACTCAACCGATTTTCTTCATTTTTTAGGAAATACGTTCCCGATTTAACGAAACAATTATCCTTTGGTCAACTAATCGTTAAGGTACGAGGAATACTCATATACTCATATATTGATCTATTGGTCTTTAATCGTAATCACCGCAAACCTCTTAAATTAAAAAGGTTTTCGGGGAAAGAGTCATCACAGTTATCAATGAATGTTTATAAACTTATGCTGTTTATTTCACTGAAAAATGTACAACCCAAAATACTATTAGTTTGATGTAATCAAATCATTGCTTTATACCTTTACGTAAATTCAAACTTTCTTGATATTTTTCGCACAAAAAGGTATGTTACCCTTTATAAAATCCTACTGCAAAAATCACTTAACTGCGAAAGCAAATTATATCTTAATAGCATGTAAGGGGGGGGGGGGTTGTAAAGGTTAAAAAACACTTCTTTTGCAAATTTATCTAAACTTATGTGCATTATAGTGTATCATTTCAACAACATGCTGTAATTTTTCTATGAAAAAATATCGATAAACGACTCGGTGACGAGCCTTTGTAGAACATCTCTGGAAAAAAGACGATTTGCGGTGTTACCTGCTCTTCAAAAACTACTAAACTACCCATTCACTTCAAATTTTTCATACAAATTCTATGTAAAAAATACCTAATCCCTACGTTGAGTTTTTGAGATAATTTTTTAATTAAGAAGGGTTTCTACTCATAAAATGCCGGAATTTTTCGTGAAAAATAGCAATTTTTATTTCTAATGAGTAACAAACTCCCTTAACTGAAAAAATATCGTAAAAACTCAACGTAGGGGTTAGATATTTTTTACATACATACCAAAAAATAATGAAATTTATACCACATGTAAATCAATACGAACGTAAACATACAAAGATTGAATCAAAAATTTGATTCCTTCGTTATCGAGCACTCAGTCGAGATAGAAGTCTTTTGTTGTCGGTCCGTACACTCTATAGCGACAAATAGTGTTAATCCGCGTTCAAGGTTATTCGCACACTCTACGCCTAGTTGAGGTTTCAGTATTTTTTCCCTTCTTTTGTGTTTCTGTTTCTGAGTACCGTTAGCCGGTCAGTGACAAGTGAAGCAGTGTTCTTCTAGTAAGCCGTCTGGATACCGTTATCTACACAAGTTAAGTATTAGTTTACGTTTCCCCTTCTTGGTTGTCTTAATAACGTGCACTGGGCAATAGGCCCGTGCAACAATGACTTCCCCTGACGGCGGTTCATCTCAAGGTGAGATGGACGTCGAAACAAAATCGGCTCCCCGGCTCAAAGTATATCCGAGCTCGGCCACCGGGCCATTTGTGATCTTCTTTCGGACCAAAGAAAAAAAGTGTTTGAATCTGTTGCAGATTTCTCGAGTTCTGACGGATCGATATTCGGCCGTGACAGAAATATCGAAAATTTGTCCTGATAAGCTTCGGGTGGTGGTTAACAGTTCAACTCAGGCAAACGATATTGCTGGCTACGAGCCCTTTACGAAGGAGTACAGGGTGTATATTCCAGCTAGCAGTGTTGAAGTCAGTGGGGTCGTTTTCGATTCGAGTCTGAATTGCGAGGACCTGCTAAAATATGGCACTGGCTGTTTCAAAGACTCCATGCTTAAGCCAGTGAAGATACAGGAATGCAAACGTTTGCATTCAGCATCAGTCGCAGCTGACGGCAAGAAAATATACGTCAACTCAGACTCTTATCGGATAACCTTCGCCGGCTCTGCCCTACCCAATTACCTCCTCTTTGACAAGGTTCGTCTACCTGTTCGCCTCTTTGTGCCGCGGGTCATGAACTGTACTAATTGCAAACAATTGGGACACACAGCCTCCCATTGTAGCAATAAAGCCCGTTGTGGGAAATGCGGTGGGAATCATGCGGATGATTCCTGTGGTAGAGATGTCGAAAAGTGTCTCTACTGTGGGGGAAATCCACATGATCTGCCTTCATGTCCCGCGTACAAACAGCGCGAGGAGAGTCTTAAACGTTCCTTTCAGGGACGCTCTAAGCGATCTTTTGCAGAAATGCCAAAGATAGCTACGCCACCTATACCAACTTGTCTACTGACGAAGGCGACTGTGATGAACCCCAGGAGGGAACATCTTCTGCTGTGCCTAGAAGCAATAGAAAAAGGAGGAACTTTTCTTCTCCCAAGCTTCGTCGTAAAGGCCAGAAGGTGTCTCTTCATGGCCCCCCTAAAATAACTACTCAAGGAAGTACTGGCGCAAAACCGAAGCAAGTCGCTCCCGGTCTCAGTAACCTGAGCTCAGAAAAGGAGTTCCCAGCACTTCCAGGAACAAGTGTTCCCATATATCCAAGTGTTCCCATATCTCAGCCAAAGAAAGAAAACAGCGCTGGCTTAATAAATTTCTCTGATATTGTGGACCGGATTCTTACAGCTTTAAATATTTCTGACCCCCTTAAAAGCATCTTGATAAGCTTTCTCCCCGCAGTAAAAACATTCTTGATGCAGTTCACTGCGAAATGGCCCCTCCTTTCAGCGATTGTATCCTTCGATGGCTAATTCATCGAATGAGGTCACGGATTTAATCACTGTTTTACAGTGGAATTGCAGAAGCATTATCCCGAAAATCGATTCGTTTAAAATCTTACTAAATAATTTGAAATGCGATGCATTTGCCCTATGCGAGACATGGCTCACTTCAGAAATAACACTATACTTCCACGATTTTAATATTATTCGCTTGGATCGAGAAGACTCTTACGGAGGAGTACTTTTGGGGATCAAAAAGTGCTAGTCTTTCAATCGGATCGACCTGCCCTCGACACAAGGCATTGAAGTTGTCGCTTGCCAAACCAGAATTAAAGGCAAAGACCTTAGCATTGCTTCCACCTGCATCCCCCCTAGAGCCTCAGTTAGCCACCGACGGCTTTGCGATATTGCGGAACTCCTCCCCGCACCGAGGCTAGTTTTAGGTGACTTCAACTCCCACGGCACGGCATGGGGTTGCCTTCATGACGATAATCGATCTACCCTACTCCATGAGCTTTGCGACAACTTCAATATGACCATTTTGAATACGGGTGAAATGACACGGATTCCTGACCCTCCAGCGCGTCCGAGCGCCTTAGACCTGTCCCTCTGCTCGACATCGCTGAGGTTAGATTGCATGTGGAAGGTAGTCTCTGATCCCCACGGTAGCGACCATCTGCCAATCGTAATTAATATTGCTAACGGTTCAGGGCCACCGAATACAATCAATGTTTCGTATGGCCTCACACGAAATATTGATTGGAAGAGCTACGCGTCCGCGATATCCGAAAAAATAGAATCGACACAAGAGCTTCCTCCGGAGGAAGAGTACGGGTTCCTGGCTGGCTTGATTCTCGATACCGCGATTCAAGCTCAGACTAAACGCGTACCAGACGTGAACTCACGCGGGCGTCCTCCCAATCCATGCTGGAACAAAGAGTGCTCAGACGTGTATGCGGAAAAGGCCGCTGCGTATAAGACCTTCCGGGACGACGGGCTGCCAGCTATCTACCGACAGTACGCGATGGCGGAAACGCGCATGAAGAGTTTGATGAAAGCCAAAAACGTAGCTACTGGCGCCGGTTCGTCGACGGACTAACGAGAGAAACATCGATGAGCACTCTTTGGAGTACGGCTCGGCGTTTACGAAACCGAAATAGTACTAACGAGAGCGTGGAATATTCAAACCGTTGGATATTCGATTTTGCCAAGAAGGTTTGTCCGGACTCCGCCCCGACACAGAAGATCTACCGCGCCGTGTCCCCTCACGATAATGCGAACGAAACACCGTTTTCGATGGTGGAGTTCTCACTTGCTCTCTTGTCATGTAGCAATAAAACCCCAGGGCTAGACAGAATCAAATTTAACTTGTTAAAGAATCTGCCAGACTCTGCCAAGAGACGCTTGTTGAATTTATTTAATAAGTTTCTTGAGGATAATATTGTCCCTCATGACTGGAGGCAAGTGAAGGCCATCGCCATTGAAAAACCAGGAAAACCAGCCTTCGGCCACAATTCGTATCGACCGATTGCGATGCTGTCCTGTACCCGAAAGTTGTTCGAGAAAATGATCTTGTTTCGCCTCGACAATTGGGTTGAAGCAAATGGCTTACTGTCAGATACACAATTTGGTTTCCGCAAAGGGACGAACGATTGTCTTGCGTTGCTCTCAACAGACATTCAAATGGCTTATGCTAGCAAAGAGCAGATGGCATCAGTTTTCCTAGATATTGTTACGTATCGGTTTCGTAACGTTTACTTGTGGTGGTGGGGCCACACTGTACTCACCAGCTATTAGGGTCGTTTCACGGTTGTGTCCTGGAGAAATTCACACTGGGCGGACTTTTCTTCCCACACTATGGTCACTGAGCGAATCGTAATATCAAGCGGAAACAAGTACCAAAAAGGACTACACTATAAACAAAATGGACGACACAGCTTGAATATTTAGACCATTCACTTTTTATTTATTAACAGTATTTTTTTTATATCGGAGCCAGAAGGGCTATTGAAAACAGTCAAATTAGTTTTACTTGCGCTTTTATTTGATGAAATTTTCTTCTTGGTACAACGTTGCGGCCGTGATGACGTTGGTCAACTTGCTGCTGGCTGCATGCGGGGCGGGCTTCGATGTTGATGCAGGAACTGACGGACGATGGCGACGGGGGACTTCAGACGAAGCAGCAACTCGGCCTATTTGTAGCTGAGGCCTGCGTTTCACTATTGGGCCCAGAGAGTGGTACAATGCGCACTTTATCTTCAACACGAGTGTCTAACACTAAGTCGAGTGGGATTTACAACGTTTTCGGTCTAGTAGAGCCTACCCTCCGGTAACTTTGGTACTGGCATCTACAATGGCGTAAATGACTTGCCAATCACATACCGTTCTTGCACTCGCGTCGTACTAGTACGTTCACTACAGGGAAACCGGTAACCACACTGATCCCACTCGACTGACCGAACAGAACCGTAACGTTCGTGTGGTGGTTCTGAACGGCGAAAACAAGATCCCACGGATCTGCTTATAACACTACACTTTTTTTACGTTGGAAACGCGCGGTCACTTAATGTCGGTGACAATCGCTGCTGCTGGTCTTCACTCCTCCGGGCCGATGAACTATTAGAGACCGCATTACTTTTTCGCGGTAGATTTTATCCTTGCCCTGTCCGTTTTCCAAAATATACCCACCGCGCCTCCTTGCATCCCACCCCGCATTTGATGACGGTGATGATGAGATGACAGGACGATGACGGTTGATATTTACAAAAAATTTATCGTTTTGGTTGGTGTCACGAAATATTTTTAGTACAAAAGCTATCAAGAATATTTAATGTGCGGTACTTGTTTCCTTGATTATTTTTTTTAAAATATTGAACAATTATAACAAAACATATAATAACAAAATGAATAATAAACAAGCAAAATAAATAACACATATAAATAAATAAATAAGCAAATAAATAAATATATGAATAAATAAGTATGTAAATAAATAGATATAAAAATAAATAAATAAATAGACAAAAAAATAAATAGATCTCTGAACAAATAAATAACAAAACCTACGTTTGACACCAACCTGGGCTATTAAGCAGAACTTAAACGTAACTCAAACATGCAAGCACGGAGTAGTAATGGTTTGACGTTTAAATTCTACTTAGACATTTACGAACAATAATTTTAAAGTATAAACAAAGAACAGGCGTCGTCAAATACACGAGATAGACCGTACACTGTTATTTATTTATACGACAAAAAATAACAATATTTACAAATATATACAAGCTGGGCTCAGTGACCAAAGCGACGATATTGTGACCTAAGAAATCACAGGTCACAATATAAAGGGGGCTTTTGATTCAGTTTCTATCACAATTCTTTCTGAGAAGGTGCACCAGCATGGTCTTTCGCCGACTCTAAACAACTTTTTGCTAAACTTGCTGTCCGAAAAAGCACATGCATTTTTCGCATGGTGATTTATCGGCATCAAGAATTAGCTACATGGGTCTTCCCCAGGGCTCTTGTCTAAGCCCCCTTCTCTATAACTTTTACGTGTATGACATTGACGAATGTCTTGTCAATTCCTGCACGCTAAGACAGCTTGCAGATGACGGCGTGGTCTCTATTACAGGACCCAAAGCCGTCGATCTGCAAGGACCATTGCAAGATACCTTGGACAATTTGTCTGCTTGGGCCCTCCAGCTGGGTATCGAGCTCTCAACGGAGAAAACTGAGCTAGTCGTATTTTCAAGGAAGCGTGAACCAGTGCAACTACAGCTTCAATTAATGGGTCAAACTATTGCTCAGGTTTCAACTTTCAAATATCTCGGGGTCTGGTTCGACTCTAAAGGAACCTGGGGATGTCACATTAGGAATCTGAAACAGAAGTGCCAACAAAGGATCAACTTTCTCCATACAATAACCGGAACATGGTGGGGTGCCCACCCAGGAGACCTTATCAGGCTGTACCAAACCACGATATTATCGGTGATGGAGTACGGGAGTTTCTGTTTCCGCTCCGCTGCAAACATACATTTCATCAAACTAGAGCGAATCCAATATTGTTGTTTGCGTATTGCTTTGGGTTGCATGCACTCGACACATACGATGAGTTTAGAAGTGCTGGCGGGCGTCCTTCCGCTGAAAAATCGATTTTGGGACCTCTCATATCGATTGCTCATCCGATGCGATATCTTGAACCCGTTAGTAATTGCAAATTTCGAAAGGCTTGTCGAGCTCAATTCTCAAACCCGATTTATGTCCTTGTACTTCGATTATATGGCACAAAATATCAATCCTTCTTCATACTATCCCAACCGTGTCAATCTCCTTCATGCTTCTGATTCAACTGTATTCTTCGACACATCCATGAAAGACGAGATTCGTGGAATCCCGGATCACATACGTCCGCAAGTGATCCCAAGCATCTTTCATAATAAATTTCGAGAAGTCGACTGCAACAAGATGTTTTACACCGACGGGTCAAACCTCGACGGCTCCACTGGCTTCGGTATATTCAATCAAAACCTCACCGCCTCATTCAAACTCAATGATCCTGCTTCAGTTTACGTCGCAGAACTTGCTGCTATTCAATATACCCTTGGGATCATTGATACTGTGCCCACCGATCATTACTTTATTGTCACGGATAGCCTCAGCTCAATAGAGGCTCTCGGTTCAATGAAACCTAGAAAGCACATTCCATATTTTCTGGGGAAAATCTGGGAGCACCTGCGTGCTTTGTCTGTAAGATCGTACAAGATTACCTTAGTTTGGGTTTCCTCGCATTGCTCCATTCCAGGTAATGAAGAAGCGGACTCTTTAGCTAAGGCGGACGCTTTACAAGGTGACATATATGAAAGACCAATTAGCTTTAGCGAATTTTTCAGTATTACTCATCAGAGAACCCTTGAAAGTTGGCAAACTTCATGGAGCAATGGTGAACTGGGAAGGTGGCTACATTCGATAATTCCTAAGGTATCGACGTAACCTTGGTTCAGGGGGATGGATGTAGGTCGGGATTTCATTCGCGTGATGTCTCGGCTCATGTCCAATCACTACACGCTGGACGCACATCTCCGGCGTATTGGGCTCGTGAATAGCGGTATCTGCGCTTGTGGCGACGTTTATCACGAGATCGAACATGTTGTCTGGGCTTGCGCCGAGTACTGTTCTGCCAGATCTCAACTATTCGATTCCCTTCGGGCCCGAGGAAGATCACCCAATGTCTCGGTTCGAGACGTACTAGCAAGTCGCGATATTCTCTACATGTCCCTTATATACACGTTCCTCAAAACCATCAATATCTAAATTTAAATGCCCCTATCTTTTCTCTTATCATTCCCAGAAGTGCCCTCTTCCACCTACCGTACCCCAACGATGGTCTGATACGACTCCAACACGAGACAAAACATCTGTCGAATGAACCAACAACATGAGACCTACAGTACAACATCACACGCGCAACGTGATTCCGATCCGTATCTGAGCCGTACTACGAAATCGTCTGGAGGAACCCCTGCCGGCTCGAGGAAAACCGCCCGGCGTCCCAATACTTGATGCATCTGTTCGAATCTGTAATCCTGGCCGTTGATTCGTGATGCCGGAAACTGAAAGTTTATATTCCCCCCCCCCCCCCTCTGTCAGCCTTGTCCACCGTCTCTCCCGTGTCTCTGATACACAGATGTAGGACTTCGCTTCCCCCCCCCCCCCCCCCCCCCTTATCAATCCTCCCCAATCTTAATAAAATTGAACCACTCCTAGTTAATAAGCTTGTAAAATGTTCCCCTTAGTTAATATTTAATTGATCCAACAATCTCCTTTCTAAAAATCATAAAGTGCATTGCTATACAAAGAACACACAAAATGACCTCCCCCCTAATCTTACGAATATTATATTATCCCCTCTTGTATATGTATAAGTTAGCTGTGAAATTCCTTGAGTTTCTTTGTATAAAAACAAAATTATATTAAATGTGTAACCTCCTAGTTTTAAGCAATTCAAAATGTAAAACAAAGAAAAAATGGCACCTTTAAGCTAACGCAAACGTGTCTTATCAAATAAACGAATTGAACAAAAAAAAATTGATTGCAAATTACGTTAAAATCAATGCACTCAATTGGAGCATCGAAAAGCATTCGTTGAAGAAAGCACGAAAATTCGTGTCATTTGTGGTGGAACTTAATTTTACATTTATATTGATGCTCCAAATATGTGCAAGTAAATAAACTTAAAATTACAAAATATTTTTTTCTGTGTAGAATATGTATGCAAAATTTGAAGCAGTTTTTCTATGGCAGGTAACACCGCAAATCGTGTTTTTCCAGAGACGTTGTACAAAAAGCTTCGTCATCGAGTCGCTTGTCTAAATTTTTGAAGGAAAAAATTCCAGAATGTTATTGAAATGATACATAATGTAATGTATGCACAAAAGTTTTGGTCAATTCGCTTCACGCAAAGTAATAAAAAAAAACGAAAAAAAGTTTTTCTACACTGAAACCCTTACTCCCTCTTAATAGAATAATGTAAATAACATAGATGAAAAGTCACCACTTGTGACTGAACACCCAACATATTAAATTAGAAATAGAATTCCAACTAATATAAAATATGAAAAAGTCATGGTTGGCACCTTCCATGCCGCCGCCGCCGCATATTATGTAGCAAAATATTTCCGAAAGATGCATTGATCTAAAAACGAAGAAATTTTTCGCAAATCGATTAAATCGTGGTAATACCATTCCGCCATCCTGCGTTATTTGGTACCGCCCTGAATAACTTAATTTTTATTTATTAAATGTCTAAACGACTTCTCACGAATATGTAACCTTTGCATTCTGCGACAAAGTTGCAATTAAATTATATAAAATTGTCGCCCTGATTCTCACTTGCAGTGATAATCGGATGCATACAGTGCTATGTGGCTTCGGTAGCTAGACTTTTCCGATCTGGCTCAAATTCGCAGCAGACACTGCTCAGCCAAGAACCGACCCAAGGAGAGGAGTAGGCTGATTGATTTTTTAGTTTTTTTTTTCTGAGCGGTCTACTATTTATGCTACAGTTTCACGAACTATCCGCGCATGAGCATTTTCCTTTCTGGTTTTCCTGAATACGATGAGAACAACGCGACCGTATAATGACGATGACAACATGAAAAGGAAACCAATACGAGAGGTATGGATTGGATTTTTTGAAAACTAATTAAAACGCAAACGACATCTGTTAATTAAACGCTAATTAGTATACTCGTTTGAATGGGCCCAGTTTGGTCTCGTATTTCTGTTGGCGACCGTGGAAGCAACATGACTTGTTGGAAGCTCGTATTCAAAATAGACGGCGGGTGTTGTGTTTTAAGCATTGGTGATGATACGGAATGCCTGCTCACTATGTAAAAGGCCCTTTGGCCCTCTGGGGATAATCGTGGTAGCTACATGACAGTGAATGCAGAGGCATGTTGATGGTGCACTGATTTGTAATTGATTAGAAACTTGACGCCAGCGGTAAAGACGAATAGAGATATAGATCTAGAAAACTGATACGTTGTTCCGCTCTTAATTGGTGTCGAATGACGTATCGTATATATACGATACGATATAAGCGAAAATAAACTACTGTTTTTGTTATAGTAGATATAATAAGAATAATATTTAATAATAAGCTAATATTGTTTATTGAAGGTATTGCTTTAACAACGCATCCTCCCCTCCCACTAATTATACTCATACATTTTCCCACTACCACGCATTCCAAAATATGTTAACATGAAGACAACATTCAACTCTCGCTGATTAAACTAAATAGTTTAAACCATATTTTTGTTTGTTTCAAGTGTTTCGACATGTTGCTTATCAGTCACAGTCGTGCACTTATTTATGCTCACAGATAAAAATATTCTGTAATTTTAAATTTTCTTTTCATACACATATTTGATGCCTGAAAATAAATGTAAAATTAAGTCCCACCACCAATACACACGGCTGGTCATGCTTTCTTCAACGAATTTTATTGTAATTTTGCACGTTGATTGAAAATTACAGTTTCATTAAACGGAAAATCAATGCACTTTAGTGTATTTTTAATCCAATAATGCTGTAAAATAAATGACATGTAATATCACCCGAATAAAAGTGTATAAACTTATGCTTTTTGATGCTCCAACTAAATGCATTGATTTTAACTCAATTTTCAATCAAATTTTTGATTAAAGCTTTGTATCTTTACATTCGTATTGATTTACATGTCATTTAAATTTCATTATTTTTTGGTGTGCTTATCAAATGTAATAAGAATGTAATAGACATTTGTAATAAGAATGTAATAGACATTTGTAATAAGAATGTAATAGACAATGAGAAAGGCACAATTGCACCATTAGGTGGAAACAGGTTTTTAGAAATACAAAAGCTATTGTGTGCTGAAAAGCAGCATTGGTAACTTTTCTTTAACGTACCTGGGTTCTCATAAAATTTGTAGTGAAAATAAGCACATCTGTCGACTATTATTTGATACAATTATTTATAAAGCCTGTTTTAATCTACCTAGTGGTGCAATTGTGTCTTCCTCCTTAATGAATACATAATTACATAATTGGTACGTTTGATATAAATTTGTAAATGTCAATTACATTATTTTTACGTTTGAAACTTACAGTCAATTCTAAAATCAAGCGTACAACCTGTTCTGTATAACGGTAGAATGAAAGACGAGACTGATTTACTTACACGATATATTTAACAGTCGGAATACAAAAGAGACTTAATCTAGTCCTCGCAGGCTTTATATAGGTATAGCACCCGAAATCAATAGGTTAAACAATCAACAATATAATGTTTCACAATCACGATAGTGAGAGAGCTGAACTGGCATCTTTATGGCATATTTCTATTGCTATAATTGTAGTAATAATTATAAATTATTCTAATATATTTTACAACCGCAATATTATTTATTTGTGTATTACTTTGGGTAGAAATCGTTTGCATGAATTAAAGTGTTTGATGTTGTGATATTTGTATACAGTTTGAAAGAATTCTGAATATTTCCATTAAAACAGATGTAACACCAAACATCCATCATACACAACGACATGTAAGGTATGACATGAAAATTAAATGACCATGGAGTCATCAGAACAAAATGGCAACCGACAACCCCGAGACCCGAACCGATCACCAGCAATCATTTGTGCACTTGTGAAATTAAAACAAAAATTGGAATCAGCCGAAAGATATTTCGGCAATCCTAGTCATTGCAACAACGTTTTTGGAAAAGATTTTAAGAAGATTAAGAGATTCACGTTTAAAGCTTCGCGCCACGCCCTCAGCCCATGAACAGCGCCATAACTTTGCTTCTACTGCTTAGACCTCTATAAAAATTACAGATATTTTTAAGAATTTATACTTTAAGATAAAAGAATTAAAAGTTCGACTTTCTGACCGACCTCATCATATATAAACCCTTATCGCAATAGTCCGAAACCCAATAATAGGCTCATTACTCTACATGTAAATAAGCAAATCAATTGTAAAAATACCTTAAAAGTGCCAGGGCACAAAATGTGGCTTAATTGAATCAAAACGTAGTGTGCCTTGTCTGTTTTTCAAAAAGCGTGATATAATCGAGATGAAACCGTGATATAATCGAGGGTGATATAAACGAGTATTGATATAAACGCATAGTGATATAATCGAAACATTACTGTAATGCAAAAAAGTTAGTTTTGAGAAAAATGCGGTCTTTCGTTTTAATTTAATATGTTGATTTCATTGTCTTCGCTATCAATAAACCGTTTACCATTCTTATTAAGGAAAGGCAATTTGCTCCAACTTTCCTTCTATAATCGTTATGTTTGGCAGTAAATTTCAACATGTCTTGTGCTCTTTCAAGGCCAGTTCAACATATTATCATGGATTAACGCGAGGACAGGAAAAGGTCGAACAAAGCGCCGCTAGTCAAAAAGCTATTAATTTGAAGGTGGCTCCGGATGAATTATGGTAGCACATAAGGAAATGTGCCTAGTGAGGGTACAATGGTTGGTTTATTTTATGATTTATTTTATATCGTGAGATATTTTTTTGAAAGCTACGCGACATAATCAATAATAGATGGCTTTGAATGTGTCACAATAAAGAGGGCTCTTGCATTCTGTGACAACAGTAGCAAACCGTCACGAGCGTGGATTTAACGGTAAATTTTGTGGGTAATAAAACTTATGTAAGAGTGGACTGAATGTGGGTCAGTGGCTGAATATGAAGAGTCTCTTTATTTCGACTGTAAATGATTTATGGACGCTTTTAAACATCCGCCTTGTCGATGTTGAAAGATTATCATAGTACTAGCCTTATAAAAGTTGTGAATATTATGAATATATTCTGAACTCTACCGAAATAATAGGTCAAGTTACGTAACGGAATGTAGTACGCAGATTTTGACTTTGACTTAATTACACGATGCTGCCGAGATTTTGTTCTTTTCAAGTGACCCAGTATAGGATGTAGATTGGAGTGCCCAGAAAAATAATGAATTTTTGAAAACTCAATCGGCCCACCCCTGAATCGATTCCTAGTTCCACCAGGAGTACTTGCTCCAAATTTGAAGCTAATCGGACATGTTCGCATTTTCGCCGCTAGGTGGCACTATATGCATCGTATTATCACTGTAAGTGAAAATAAGAAAACTTTGTCGAAGACTGCTAGTCAATCCGGCTGTGTTAAAAGAAGTTATTAAACTTTTAACGAAGTGATGTCTGAGTCAGTTTTGCAAGGGGCCTAGCAGTGCATGGTTGTGTATTAGAGTGGGACAATTTTGCTCCGAGTAACTTTTTAGGTCCCATTTAGCTCCCAGAACAACTCTGCAAATTTTTAGCTCGATCGGTGAAACTATATTTTTGCGTCCACGGTTTAAAGTTTACATGGGATTTTGTATGGGAAAATCGTCTTTTACAAAATAATTCTTCCAAGAGTCGCCCTTTACCTCCTAAAAATATATAGATGTCTGATTTTTATTGAAAATTTGTCAAAGAAACAAAGTCTAGAAGACCGCAAAACGATCTGATGCTTATGGAAAAAGTTATTAAGTAAAAAACGATCGATGTCCTGAAGACTGATGAAAATATCACTTTTCATAGCATCACTGCTGCTGATGGCCGAATTATATACAACATTTTTAACATTCTTTTATTATGTACAAAAGAAGCCTCAATTTATCCCTCAAATCTCTTGCGAAGTGGCCAAACAGTATAGATAAATGATTTAGACACATTAAGAGAAAATTGAAACAAAATTGCAAATAATTGGACAACCAAAACCAGTGGTGCTAGAAAAAATGACTATTTTATCAATCGTCAGAGCATCAATTAGTTTCTGCTTAATAACTTTTTTCTCAAGCGTCAGAATGCTTCGTGATTTTCGAGACTTTGTTTCTCTATTTAATTTTCTATAAAAGCCACATCACGATTTATTTTTAGGAAGTATTGGGCGACTCCTGGAGGAATTATTTTGTGAAAGTTAATTTTCCCATACAAAATCCTATGTAAACTTTAAACAGTGGGCGCAAAAATATAGTTTCAGAGATCGAGCTAAGAATTTGCACAGTTGTTCTAGGACCCAAATGGCACCTAAAAAGTTGCTCGGAGCTTGAATCTAATTTTTGTCCCACCCTATTGTGTATCAGTACTTGACTCCCACCAACTATATATTTTTGTGAAATACTCGTTAGGTTAAGCTCGATAGTATGTTCAGAAGAATTATAGTAAGTAACACGAGTCATGTTTTCGTTAGAAAATTTTAGTTCAACCTGTTATCGCATAGAGGGCGCAAACACTATCTTTTCATAAAAGTGAGATAGAATATCGAGATGTTTAGAAGAATTATTGCAAAATGCCTGTTCTACAACTTTTTGGAAGACACCTAATCTCTATCTCTTTACGTTGAAAAGTGAGTGTTGGCGCCCTCTGCGCGGTAAAATGTGGAACTAAAATTTTCTAACCAAAACATGACTCGTATTACTTACTATCATTCTTCTGAACATACTATTGACCTAAACCTAACGATTATTTCACAAAAATATATAGTTGGTGAAAGTCAAGTACTGATACACAATAGGGTGGGTCCCAAAAAAAAAGAAATCATTCACAGACGCTCACTTGCGTTGCGTTGCGAAAGCACGGTATACTTCGTAGATTGCAGACTGATGACACTCATTTCCAGCCAGACTACTTGAGGAGCATTGTTTGGGAATAACAATTGATCCAGTCCAAGCGAGAGTTTCGCCTGAGAGCCACCATTGCGGGCCACGACCAGATCGGAAAAAATAGTTGCATAACCAAGGTGGTTCATTTTCAAAGATAGCACTGCTGATGAATCACTGTATAAAAATTGTTGATAAGGGAAGCGGACGAAAAAGCTGACCACCGCCGAAATCATTCACAGACGCTCACTTATACATAAACCGTCAAGAATGGACCGGTGAATTCTTTCAACAATGATTTTTCCATAGACAAGCGCCATCGTGGTGCGCCGCGCTTAGTATCTTAGAAACGGCCGGAGATGAGTACCTTTCGGTTCCCAGAAACATACCAAGGAATATGATTTTCACCAAATCCTTTCTGTGGCGTATTCTCAGAAACATATAGATTGAAATTAAACAAAAAATCGATTTTTTGAAACCGTAAGAGTAGAAGACCCCCTTAAGTTCAAAATTATAGGGTGAGACGTATTTGTGTTGTGTGAGAGTTTGCTTTTGAAAACAGCATTCATTTTTATATTTGTGTGTGCGTTGCGTCAAACCATGTTTTCGGCGGTTGGTACAGGGATGCTAAGTGATTTTTTTCAGAAAATTGTGATATTTCATGAAAAAGTTTGAAATTGTCTGGATTGCCTATTTTTTGGGAATAAATAGTTCAATTCGTTTGGCTATAAATTGATCACGAATTACTTAACCCCTTGTAAAGTTTAACAGAACATTATTAAAAATTTAATTGGAGAATGAAAGTGAATGTTTAGTGGAAGAACGGAATATTTCCTGTGGAAAGCGTGTGTTTCTTCATCACAGTCCTCAATATGCATCTACTCGTTTTGAATATAATTTCTGTACAGACTAGCCTATTTTCACTAAATGGATCAGTTAAATAATGCTATGTGAGATAGTTGAATTATTGTAATAACAGATAAGTGTAAAAGTGTAGCAGAGAACATGGTGTATTTGGTTTTAGAATTTTGTTACTATTAAATGACTAACAATAAATAGGGTGGGTATATTTAATTGTAAGGTCTGGGAGCAGAAGAGTAATCTAGAACGTGAGTAGATCAAAATTAAGTAAGCTAAAACGTGCGTTGATAGTGGTGATAGATTAAAATTCATTCGAAAATTATAATCCACGCTCTTGAAAAAAAAACTATACATTTTTAATGTCAACGTAGTCGTGTCCTGCATTCCTCCCCTTTTAATTTTTTGTTGTTCTGAAAGGAAGAAGAAATGGCCTTTCCAACGGTGTGCTCTGTTATGCTCTTTTGTTAGAAATACTATGCGGTTTAGGGAGAGCAATCGTCATTATTTTAATTTAGAGAGCATTTGGTTCTGCACCTAATGGGCCGTTCATATATCACGTGGACCAAAAAACCTTCGGTTTTGACCTCTCCCTCCTCCTTGGACAAACATAGACAATTCCTGTACCCCTTTCTCGTCTCTACGATGTCCACGTTGACTTTTCAATTTTGTTCGGGTAATTTAATAAAAATGGGTTTTTAGAAAATTTTCCTGTATTAGACTACTATAATGAAAATGGATTTAATGAAAACCGTTAAAACTTCAACCTTCAACCAAAGAATGTAATAGGCTTCTTTAGTCTTTTGTGAAGTTTCCATAGAAATATCTGACTTCTGAACGACATTATGATGTTTTTAATTTACGTTTTAAAGATTTGTAATATCAACACAAAATTGAAGTAAGCTATGAATTCTTGAATTGGTTCGTAATTTCATTCCATTAGTGGGATTTGACAAACTAACAGAAGATTGGATCAAGCGATTCAGGCAAGCAATTTCTCGCTTTTTACATTTCTTATAAAAGAAATGTATAGAATTCGCTCAAACTTTCAAGATTTTTTCCGAGGCCTGGAGGGCCGAGTCTTATATACCAATCGACTCAGCTCGACGATTTGGAACAATGTCTGTATGTGTGTGTGTCTGTGTGTGTATGTAACGGACAAACTCTCATTCGTGTTTCTCAGTAATGGCTGAATCGATCTTATTCAAACCAATTTTAATTGAAAGAACTAACAAACAGTAAGAACACTATTAATTTGATTTTGATTCTGATGTTTAGTTTCCAAGATATGAATGTTTGAATGTGTAAAAATGGCGTTTTTTGCAGTTTTTTTTAAATTATCTGCCGAAATTGAAAAGATTAACAATTTATATATTTTTAGGCAGCTTATACGAATACCTTTCGAACAAGCTATAGTTTGTTGAAATCGGACTATTATCAAAAGAGATATTTAACATTAAATGCGGACGTAAGATTTTTATCATTTCCCATTGCCAGAAATATGACCAAAAACATGTAATCTATTATTAACGCCAAAACGGCTTATTTTAGGACAATAGTATCTTCGGAGAATATAATGAAGGCAATATGTCCTTTCTTTGCAATATGCTTTTGCTGATTAATCCCCCTATGAGTGAGATATTTTCACAAATTTTCTTGGAAGTGATTATATCGAAATGATGCCTTCAGCAAATTTGTAGCTCTTACTTTTGCGAATAACTTTACTGAAGACTTCAAATATCTATTTTGAATACTTTAAAAGTTATGGCTTGTTGTTTGTGGATTACTCTTTGTCGTCCATTTATTGTTCAATATAGTAATAATCCATTGAATTAAGCCAAACATTATTACGATAAAACGAATTTTGTATTTCATTTTTCTATCTACAACCGCTAGAAATAATCACCGAACACTTCCAAGTTGTCTGGAAGGAACTTGATAACTTATCAGTGCAAAAATGTTCATTTGTACGTACCTTCTGACTGCAATTTTTCTAACTTATAACCATCGGAACGATCTGAAACATATCGGAAAATGAAAGCGAAGTAAATAACTCTAAGCAACGGCGTAGCCAAGAGAAGGTTTTGGGGTTTAACACCATACAACCCCCCCCCCCCACCACACAAAAAATTGGATTGAAGTTGAAAATTTATTGATGCTGACTGATTTAATTCAATATTACAATAACAATTATCTGATCCGTACATCGATAACCTGTTGTTGTAAACATCATGAGGACTTTTGATAAATTGTCGGAATGGGGTCCTGATATGTAACTGATCTATTGGTCTTGATTTCACAGTTGTCTAATAGCATCAATATCAAATTCCTGCCTGAAAATATTCCAATAGAAAATTCCAGAGTTCTGTAATCAATCATAATCCTCAGATTTCTTTTTAAATTGAGCTCGCTTTTGTAAAGATGTACTGTAATAAGGGTCTTTATTTAATAGGAAGCGAAGTTAAAATTGATTTAATGTCTATGAAACATAGAACTGCTCACCAAAAAATGCATAACTTTCAACATTTGTTAAAAATGTTTTTGCCTTTCTCATTCACTCTAAAATTCGTCAATCTAATCCCGACCGGGAGTGCCGAGTGTCATATGCCAATCGACTCAGTTCGTCGAGATCGGAAAATGTCTGTGTGTGTATGTATGTGTGTATGTGGAAAAAATGTGACCTCTGTTAATCAGAGATGGCTGGATCGATTTGCACAAAGTTAGTCTCAAATGAAAGGTACAACCTTCCCATCGGTTGCAATTGAATTTTTTTATTGATTGGACTTCCGGTTCCGGAGTTACGAGTTGAAGAGTGCAATCACACAGCAAATCCCCATATAAACTGAAATGAAAAATTTTCAAAATCAAATTTGTATGACTTTATAATGTATGAAACATTGAGATTTGATGTAAGCTTGAAAAAAAATAATGTTTGACAAAAATTGATTTTTTGGACTTTGGTACATTTTTGCCTTTCTCATATAGAAAGGTTATGCAATCACTTTAAAAATCGCCAATCATACCGGCCCGGAGGGAGTATGCAGTGGGAGGTTGCTACTTTAAAATTAAAACTAGTTTAAAATTTCTTAACAAGTTGAAAATTTTCGGCAGGACCCGGACTTCCCGGATCTTTCTCCATGATCCGCCGCTGGTTTCAAGCGATGTTTCAGTATCACATAGTATCTCAACGTGGCTGTCGATCCATTGTACGTATGTGCAAATCGTATTGAACATGTAATATTCATTTCCACCATTGTATTGAACATAACCAGCCATGGAATCGTAGTCTGGACAAATGAGAAAAGCACAATTGCACTACTAGGTGAATTAAAACAGGTTTTTATTTTGGGAATGCGTCGAGTTGAGACGAAAACGTAATATGATTAATAACGAGGATAACACTTTCCGAATGTAGAGAGAAATTTATGAAAAATGACGATTTCCATTCGACTCCAGCAGGTCCTGATCGATTTTGATGAGAATTTGATTTTTGTTGTATGACCAATTATATGTATAGGTCAAATGTTCAAAAACAGTAATTTAAGGTCAAGATAGCATCATTTTGAAACCGCCGATTTCGGAGGTTTAGTATCTTCGGTGAGTCTTACAAACGTTAAACAGCGCATCATTTGATAAAATTATTTTGACGGTATATCGTCCAAAAAATATTTATGGTGAATTTTCTCAGGTTAATATTCATGACTACAATAAAGTCTCAACAAATTCGCTAAAGACACGAACTCTGTTACTATTTTCTGAAAAATTAACTCTGCATAATTTTAAGACTTCAAAAATTACGGTTTCGGAATTATGCCGTTTGGACAGTAAGATCGATTTTCACCAAACCCCCACCGATTATAAAATTTGTGTTCTAAAAAAACGTAATGCTGATAGGTGGGACCGAAAAAGTAAACAATCGCCAAAGAGGCGATACTATCATTTTGTCAATTTCAATAGCTAACACAAATTTTAATTTAATAATTTCAAATACTTCATGATGTTTTGGGTTTCGATCACTGAATCATGCAATCTAGGATGTAAAATACACAATATTTCTTAAATAGGAAATAAAACCAAGTCTGGAAATATTCACTGTTGATTTTCTTTGAATGGTATCACTGCTTGTATCGCCCTTTTCAAGAAAAAGCGTTGATTTCTTAATTCTCAGTCGCGTTGGAAATTTGAGTAAAGTATAAACTTCAAATCGATTTAAAAAAAATTTCGAATTTTTTGGCTCAGTACAATGTACATAACCCCTTTAGGAAAATTCAGTTTTCCCACCACAATGCATTTATTGAGGAATTTAGATATTTTTTTAACAGAGCATTAGCAATAATTCGTTTGTTTGTCTATTTTATGGGCCATTTTTTCGTTTTCGCATTGATTTGGTTTGAGATTTCTAGCACTGATGTTGTCCTATGCTGATTTGAGCGATTCTCTGAGTCCTGTCACTATCCCATGTAGTATGTGTTATCAAAAACATCGCGAAACATCAAGTTCTAAATATTCTCAAAAGATATAATATCCGAAGAGAGTGATAAGAGTTATAAGAAATGTCTCATCACATTGTTAGGTGGATTAAAAGCGGTTTATTTCGTACGATTTCGTCTGATTTGTTTGATGATAGTTGCCATTGATGTTAGGATTATTTTGATGATTTTCAGAATGATTGCATAACCTTTCTATACGAGAAAGGCTAAAATAATTTCAAGCTTCATTATTGTTAAAATTTCGCTTCTTTGTCTACTTTAGAACAATTCAACGACCACCCGCACTTGTCATTGACCTTTGGTGTGCAAGCTGAAAGTAGTGCGTGTCATTAAACGCAATTTACCGCACAATCTGATTTATTTTCTATGAAAATAAATGGCTCAAATTTAGATTTTCGTAGGCCAAGCCAGCTGCATTCCTTCCGAGATCTGCTCTTGTTCATCGGTACTGTTGTTTTTCCTAACATTTTACACCAGACTAATGAGTGTACCATATGACGATAAGTTATGAGTAGAACCACAAAACCGAACCGCCTCGAAAGCAAATCTCACAACTGCTCTCGTTTTTATTAACGAGTCCCATACTAGACGAACTGAATAAATTAAATCACGCACAGTATGAAAACAACTATGACTGGCATGGGAGCATCTGGTCGAGCTAGATGCTGATCGATCTATGAACAGAGACACCCAGCGATAGACGAGAGTATCACTGAACAAAAATTGTTGCGATATAGCATATGATTTGTCATTTGAACGACATAAAAACTCAATGTTGACGATTTCGAATGGCAATCATCCAAAAAATGGTGGATTCAAGATCGAATGACTTCATGTCTGTATTGGAATGAACAGTCTGTGATATTCGAAGGATAGACATAACGCCATATGAATTATTTGCACCCAAAAAAGTAAACGATGGTGCTTATTATTATCATCTCAACTAACAGTAGTTGATCATTCGTGTTTCATCTGTTTCCAGTGTTTGGGCTGGCTCGAATGACAGTCATTTGAAGCGCTTCATGCGTTTGCGAGATAAGTTTTTTCATTATTTCTGTGCAGTCGCAAAAAGTCAGTTCGCGAAATCAAAACGTGAAAAAACTGCTGCTTGTCATCTTCAAGACTAACGTACCCTAGAAAAATTGCTTTGGAGCTGATTTCCTGGTATTGGGAGAGAAACTAGCGTCCGGATCAAAGGATTTATTTGCATATTTTGGAGCAATGCCACTGACATGGTGTCTTTCAACATACAGGGAATAGCCGTTATTTAGTGCAAATAACTGGTCAAAGCCATAGTATGCAAGGCAAAGAGGGAGTACTGGAAAGGGAGTGAAATATACAATAGGTAAAATGTTTCGTAAGTTTGTGCACAGCTAGTTTCACGATCATATTTTTTAGGATGGATGCCAAATAGCTGTCAATTGATGACTATGTTGATCGGAACTGTTATTCTGGTGAAATGGTGGCACTAACGATTCAATATCGTACGGGAATCACAGCCCTAGGAACCACGAGTCCCGAGAGATTGTAGTTGCAGGTATTCCTATCCCAAGGTTTGGAAAATTTCCACGCGACCGGCACTAGGTGATGGCCAAATCTACTGGTTTCACATAGCCGTCTTAGTCCCTGAATCAGATTCGAGAGCTAGACGGATCGCATGATATGCAACATGAGCCAATGTTCGATCTGCTTTGGTTCTATCCCGATGACCATGGCGGCTGAACTACATTGCCCCACAATGCTGATTACCTTTGGAAATGTACAATCAATTAAACAATCTGACGCAGGTATTTCAGTTTTATTATGGAAGGGTTCAATTTATAGCATTAAGCACTATTTACACTTATCCGATCCGTTTCAGTTCCGTGCACGGACACCAATATTCTTTCATACAAATCAAAAGCGAGCATTCACACTTGTCCGGCACGGCACCGTCCCGGACAAGTGTGCTCACATTTGAAGCGTGTAAAATAATATTGGCATTCGTGCACGGTACTGAACCGTTGCCAAAGCGGATCGGAAAGGTGTTACTTTGACTTTATCGTTATGTTGTTACAATATTCTCTGCACAAAAGTACACTAAAAAAATCGAAACGATAATTCTATTTGTTTCAAACCGCTTAAAATTCATATGAAGAAGAAATGCTATTGTTATCGAGCGCACACATACCTTCTATGTGTCAATTGTATAAACTATGTATGCACACACATAAGTTATATGTGCATATTGTTATAGAATGGGGTTTTATGTGCCTAATAATTATGAAATGTGAATGTAAGATTAATATTTATTGTAAATACACACATTAGGTTTATGTGCCAGTAAATAGTGTCGTAAACGTATGCTTCCGCAATAGTGCAAAAATCTATAAACCAATAGGCATAACGTTTACTTTTTGAGTGTACTATGATTGTGGTTAATATACAGGTGGCATTCATGACACACGCCTGTTTACGAATATTTTGACGCATGAGAATTTTTTCAAAAAGACATCTGCAATGAGTTACTCTCTTTGTTTACTTTCTCTTTCGATTTTTACGGTGTCACTATAACGCTTTTCACTTATTTTACAGTACAGATCGAAAGACGGTGGTTTTAAGTAGCATATTATGACCAGACTTGAGGGATAAATGTTAAAGTGACCGAATTATTAACAGAAGAGAATGTAAACAAAGAGAGTAACTCATTGCAGATATGACTTTTTGAAAAAACGCTCAAGAATTGTAATAGTGATTTATTTCCTCTTTTCAGAAAACACCAGCACCGCACAAACGTAAGAGATTCTGTGATGGACCAACGTTGCCGCAAGAGAACACTGGTAGCAATAGGTTTGTTCCAGTACCAGGAGAAACTGGAAGTACTCCGGAGAAAACAGGGAGAAAATCGTTCCTGTATTATCTTCTTTTCTTTTCCTTCTTTTGGTACCAAATCGGAGTGAAAAGGAGCAAGAATGTTTTGTTCCGGAGCAACAGGGAGTGACTTCCGTGTACTGGAACAAACCTAATCATTGTTAGCAGAAAGGAAACCACTCTTTTGCGCTCAAGCAAGAAACCAAGTCACCCAGCAATTTTTAATTTACCGTAAAACTTGAAGGCACTGAGCTAGATCAGCAACCTCCCGGTGCGATTGTTAAAAGTCGATCAACGATCCAGTAGAATTACGCACTAGACAAGAGAATATGTCCGGAATTACAAATTCTGACTCATCAGAAAAATATCTTTAAAAAAGCACTAGCTCGGAAACGGTATCAATCGAAACTATGAAAAGTTTCGACTGACTCCGACGCAAATTCCGGAAACTTTTCTTCGTTGATTGCGCGAATATTATATTCTGGTACTGCTGGGTAAATTTCACATTGAAGAATAATTCCGTTGCTAGCTGCCATGATTCAGCATCGAGAGATAGAACCTATAGTCGAGATCGAACCAAGAGAGCAAGGCAAACCGTTGTCACTAAACGCCCTAGCACTAAACTAAAACAAGTTATATTACACATAAGACATAACTTTCTCCGCTGAAGGAAGGCAACAAATTTTTACCGTTAAATTTGAATACTGCGTAATTGTCTCTCTTCGTTTACTTTCGTAGTCACCGATGTTACGTAACATGTTTTAACTGAAGAATTTTTTTTTTGAAGACTCACGTACCGGGGGAGTAGCGATAAAAAAAGTTGTGGTTCAGCCGGAAATGAACTAGATTTCTGGCTGGTTCCAGTTCGTATTCTGGCTCCAGTAACACAACCGATTCTAATTAGCCACTGAAGTCGGAATACGAACTGGAACCAGCCAGAATTCCGGTTCATTTCCGGCTGAGCTTAACTGGGTGCTAAAGCTGTAAGATTGTCATGATGACATTCACACAGAAAAAAAAATGTTGGTAAAAATAAGAGTTTTTCACTCTTAGCAAAAAAGAACCAACGCATACTCTTAGTTTGAAAATAAAACTTTTATTTTGAATACTATTCTTCATTAGCTTAAAAGGAAAACTTTTATTTTGATTATTATTCTTGATTAATTTAAAAGTTTTACTTTCAACCTGATAGTAGGTGTTAGTTGTTTTTTGCTAAGAGCGGAACACTCTTACTTTTACCAATATTTTTTTTCTGTGTGTTGGTAACGAAACTATATTAAGCAAAGTGTCAAAAGTTTGAATTCAATGTGAGGTTTTTTTTATACAACGGTAGCATGTTACAAGCATTTGGATTGTGTTTTGATGTTTTTAGAATATATTATTTTGATCAATAGTTTTTAAGAAACCAATAACAATAAATTACGTTTGGAAAATGCAATAAACTGTTTCAATAATAATTATATACGTACAACCAATTCCTTGATTTGAACTGATCTGCTTAAAACCAAATATATATCGTCTTGTTCTTTGAGCAACTTTCATTCAACTTTTCGATGACATTTATGCTAAGAAATAATGGAAGTATTTCGATTTTCTGATTTGGTATATACGCTGAATATGGGGATGTCTTATCAATTTCGACGTTTTAGTTATTGTAAAGTTAATGTTAACATTTCAATCTTGATCGGTTGTTGCTTTGCAATGCGAAACTTTTGCTTCTATTTTCTGAATGTCTATCATTTGATACTTGCATACAGGGGTGGAAAGTAACTTGCAACAAAAATCAAAAGGCTGTCATCTAAAACACAACTGACAAATGTTAAAGGGCCGGGTCATATTGAATATCATTCGGAATAACGCTTCAGTTTTGGTACAGTGTAGTGGAAAATGAATGGACTTCCAAAAGAGCATTAATTTGTTTAGCCTGACCGCCATCCCCGTCATCTTCGGAGGGCATGTTTTGATCCACAGCAATCACAGGCAGTGGAATAGAAGGAATAGTTTCCTGATCCATATAGGTGGGTATTGAAGAGGTGAAAATGTTAATTTCATCTTTTACAACATCAATTCCGATTCTCGTGATGCATCTAGCAGCAGGAACGTGATATTTGGAAACTGCGGTTGGCTTTAGGTTTCGAATTTGCTCTGAATTCGAGTCCGAACTGGAAGTATTTAACCCATCATGAGCCCTGATATCAGTTCTAGTTACGCTGGTTGCTTTTCAACTGGTTCTGGTTCACTTTGGTCTCTGGGTTTGGTTTTCTGGTGTTGCCACGCTTTTGGTTTCGGATGGTACCGTACCAAAACGAGTCGAGGGCATGTGGTTTGGTGGCCACATTCGACTATGCATGCAGCCAAGGCAATGTTGCGGTTATGTTTATATTAGGCCCTGCCACGTGTTACCCATCTGGTTGGACATGTCTATACCTTATCTGGTTCCACACCAGATGATCCTGTGAACAGCCATGGCCGGTTTTACGGACCTGTGTCGGTTAAATTCATTTGCCTAATGAGTTCAATCAATCAGAACAGTGTAGTGGCTGAGAAATGGATGCGTCTGTCAGAGCATTTAGCATATTTTTAAGTGTTAATCTAATGAAGCGGCACCTGATGACAGCGATATACGTCGCTGGTTTCATCTGATGCAATGATGAGGAATACGATTATATATGTAGTTAGTTCTATCACCTATTGCAGCAAGGCACATTGGTAATCGCATGAAGCTTGATTGTTCAATCATTTTATGCTTAAAGGTAGGTGCTATTCCGCGAAACGTTATCCAATTTGTCCGACTTTTAAATTCTTATCGACTTATTATTTTAGCCAGCCGTCACGCACTAAGGGACTGTTTTCAGAAGTTACTCCTGTTGACTAATATTTCGTAAACTAATATACTGTACCCTATGCAACTTGATTGCTTAGTGCGCGAAAGAACGTGGAATATTGAACAAGGAACTCTATTTTATTGTTCTCGAATTAGTTTTTGTAATTCTATATAACGGCCACTTCGTAGGTATTGCATCACACTTATTTCATCCTACATACAAATGCCGTATATATTAGGTTTGCTGACTTCATCGGTTGAGCCACAATATCATCCATGATGCTACAACGGCGGTGGTGTGTATATACCAAACTAAAAGTTAGTAACGATCCATCCAAGTCAACAATGTGTTAAGAGGATTATTCGTGAAATCCTGTAACAATTGATGGCACAATGAATTAACTGGCCTAAAGCGATAAATAGCGATGCCTATAAAGATTCCTACGCTGTGAAGCATCGTCGAAGACCTATGCTCGTTAATTTGTCAACATTTTGTCTAGTGCTTCGCAGATTTGAGCAATCAAATTCCCATTCGTTTTTAAGCCGGCTTCCGAAAACAAAACATTCCTCTCCTTGGCAGGGAGTGACCACATGCGTTCCTATCTATTGTGCCACCTTTTCGTAACTACTAGTAATTAACTTAATTCATTGCATTGTAGATAAGATTTACGACCCGTTCGTCAAAAGAAAACAACAATGAATTCAGGTCTAAAATTGGACAGCCAATCCAACCAGTTAACGACTTAAACACTATGTTGAAAATAACCGAGTGAAGTCATTTTATAAGAGGCTGTTTTCGTTTCAACCATTAGCCATCGGAGAAATAAGGCATGCTAACGCCATTGTACGGAAACATGGAAAGTGGTAGAGGTACCGCATGTAAGATAATCTTTTCTCTCCATTTTCCACATGCTGTCGATTCAAGCTACCGACTGGCGGCAGTTTGAATCGACTCGTATCTATTTTCTTCCGTCAACGTTATCTCTTCAACCAACTAACTGACGTCTAATGGATTTTTTGCATAATATAATGAATAGCGTATTGAACCCATTTTCATCTTATTCCATTTGCTACTCCGTCCATTTTAAGGCGTTGAACGGTGTTTCATAATCGTATATAAAATCATTTTCTAAGGTTTTCGCGTTATTTCCTCACAGCCGTATATAGTAAGCAAGTTTAGAAACTGCTGAGATATGCATCAGTACAAAATATAAAATCTAAATATATGTTGAAATCTCAGCTGTTCAGATTTCGAAACAAAAAAATTAGTGTGCAGTTGAGAATCGGTACACTCCTAGCAACAATAAACAAAAACCACCTAATCCACCTAACAGTGAGATGAATCATTTCTTACAAATATCACTGTAGGATTATTAATTAGTTTGCAGAACTCATGCGAGGTAGGCACCCAACTAGAGGTAGGATGAACACAGTTTCGAGTGCTGCACCAAGAAAACTTCGAATAAACTGAATAATTTATGGAAAATCTGTTTGAAAGCGTGAACTGAAACCCTAGGAAAAACTACCACTAGTATAGACACTTTGTTGGCCTAGAGGAAGTATTGTGATCATATGTGATCGCAAAAAACTGTGCTTCATGCGTTATTTTGAAAACGGCCAATAAGCATTTTGACGCATGCATATGCCGAAAACTGATATTTTTATATTTGATTGACTATTTTTATTTAGTTGTTACCCTTGAAAAATATAATATAATAAAATACAACCTAATTTCCTTCTACTTTCGGAAAGAGTTATTATCGTTATTAATCATATAACGTTTTCATTTCAACTCTACGCATTCCCAAAGCAAAAACTTGTTCAGCAAATGTTGAAAGTCATGCAATTTTTCGGTAAGCAGTTCTATGTTTCATAATCGACCCGGTGACAAAGCCCCCTGTAGAACATCACCGGAAAAGAATTAAAAATATATCGGCTAAGCAGCCGAAAGGCAGCTAACACCGCAAATCGTTTTCCTCCCAGACACACTCCACAAAAATCTTCATCATCGAGTCGCCAGACTCGACCACAGAGTGCTACTGAAATGACACACTACAATATACAAAAGTTCCGATCAACACGCCTCACACAAAACTCCAAAAAAACTCGCAAAAAGTGCTCCTCACTCAAAAGAATATGAAAAAGTTTGAGCGGCTTAAAATACACTAACTGCTACACGTGCGCGACATTTATTGCCCTACCCTGTCAGTATACGATCCACAGATCTTGACTACCGCTGTCAAAATGTATAAACTAACAGCAGTCTGGGCCATAATCCGACCCAGCTCCGGGTTCAAGTTAAAACGACACAAGGTGGTTCGTACCTCGGTTGGCACCGCGGGGAGGCAAGAGATAGGAGTTCTGTATCAGAGGTGAATGACATGACAGCATAATGTGGCCTCAGGTGGCACAATGATACAGCTTTGACAATCAGAATAAAATGACACATTCTTTCGTGACGTTACAACGATGTGACGACTGTTTATTCGGCAAATATGTTATAACTTTATCAAATGAACGCCTACATCAAAACTTATTACAGATGCGGAAAGTAGACAAAATTTCACGAAAGATTCAATCAACATTATGTTTATTATGGTTATGTTTATTACCTTCACCAACAGGCCTCTTGGCCCCAATGGTGGTTGTTTAAACTAATTACATTTTAAAATTGCCAATATTTTCGCTTTTATCGCATTCCGCGTCCGGTTGAAGTCAAAAGCCATCGCCACACGGTTAAAAATTCGCTGGAGTCCGGTAACAGCGCTCTGGCAACCGTAGTTGGTTCTCCTAAACGGAACTCGCAGAAGAGAGTTATTACATAGAGCTCGAACGCGGGCTTGAAGATCCAGACGTCCGAGGATTGTAGAGAAATCCACTCTGGCGAACAGGGCTCGAGAGCAGTCCCTCCGAATGCTGAGTGTATCGAGGTGTATTAGCTGGCAACGGTTTTCATAGCTCGGCAGCTGCAATCTGTTTCGCCATGGGAGATGCCGAAGGGCGAAGCGTATGAAGCGGCGTTGGACAGCCTCGATTCTGTCAATCCCGTTCTGGTAGTACGGATTCCAAACAGCAGAACAATACTCTAACGTTGAGTGGGCCAACGCGCAGTAAAGCGATTTAAGACAGTAGACGTCCCTGAAGTTTTTCGCTATTCGGAAGATAAACCTAAGCTGTCGTGACGCCTTATCCACGATGTATGAAGTATGTAGTTTGAACGTTAGTGCCGAATCCACGATGACTCCGAGATCCTTGATGTGAGAGTGTCTTGGAATGCTCGAGCCGAAGAAATGGTAGTTAAACTGAGCTGGATGGCATTTCCGCGTGAACGTAATGATTGAGCATTTGCTCGGGTTCAAAACCATTCTGTTTAGATCACACCACGTACTAAAGCTGTCCAGTTCCCTCTGAAGAAGCTCGGCATCGGTTTTATCCCGCATTTGTCGAAAGATTTTCATGTCGTCGGCGAAAGAAAGGCGCGGTCCTTGTAATGTGATATTGACGTCATTAATGTAGAGGAGGAATATTACTGGACCGAGATGGCTTCCTTGTGGTATGCCGGATGTAGCGAAGAATGGTGCAGATAGACAGTTCTTAATGCTGATTTGGAGTTGCCTTCCATCGAGGTAGGAATGAAACCAGCGCAGAAGTTGTCCATGAATGCCGAGTTTGTCTAGCTTCAATATTGCGATATCATGGTTGATTTTGTCGAAGGCCGCAGATAGAGCCATGTAAATAGCTTCGGTTTACAATCCGTCAGCGAATCCATCCATTACATAAACTATCTATTGCGCTCATGACAAGATTTTTTTATAAAATACACGAACAACTTCATAACATTGTATAGAAATTGTTATTACTTCACTTACACGATCATTAAAAGTGGCACTAGTGACATTAATAATACCTCGCTTAATCGACATTTAAAATGAATTCTGTGAGTTGACTACGAATATATTTCTTTTTTTGGTTTTGTCAGTTTCGTTCCGTGTTATATTTGGTTGAACGGTTCCTGTGTCCTAATACTGATGGAGCCTTTAATCAGATGGCCAATGGGTTCACGTGGTTTGTGCGCTCTGGTTTTCGGAGGTTCGGTTTGTCAATACATACTGTATTTTCGGAATCTATAGATTCGACAGAAATGATTCCTTCGGTTGGATGGCGGCGGTTTGGTATATTTGAATGCAGACGTGAATGGTAGTATGCTTTCAGTGCAATCGGAGTTTCTACTTTCTACGTGACTTATACCTAATAAGCTGGACTCTGGCGAATGGATCAGGTGCGTGGTAATGAAACCGATGCGGTTGTGGTGTAAAAACTACTGTTTGCAACACTCAACACTCAATTCTAATTCTAATAAACCTACTAATCGAATGAAGAAAAGTCCATCTGGTAATTATTGCAAGGAAGTCGCAGACTACTCAGCGGTTAACTGCCTATTGGACGCGTGAACAACACCGGAATGAAGTACCTATGCGATGGCGCCCTCAGAGCAGAACGACACGGAGGCCCGAGAGGTCGTAACGAAAATGATGGCTCTTCCGGAACCCTGGAACTTTATCACCAGTTGAAATATTGGCTATGCTCCGGTAGCATCTGAAACGAGCTCAGCTTATTTGTGAATTAGCCCGGAAGAGAGAAAAACTAAAACAAAAATCAAACTCATATCAAAATCGACGAACACTTCATGATGGCCCAACTGAACCCAATCGAATCCGTACTGCACCGAATTTTGGATCAACTGGATGCGAAAGAGGCTCAGGAGACTGGAAACCGGTGGACTTAACGTACAACAACAAGAACATCATATTCTACACGAAAAAAAAATCCGTTCTTAAATTCAAGAAAGCAAGATAACGATTTCGTGAACTGATCGATTTACGAAAACTGTGACCACGTTTCTGAATTTGGAATAATAAACCTCGTATTGATGAAACTGCTTGTGTTTCCAAAAAAACTAGTTCAGTCGAATATATACACGGCGTTACAAAAATGTATGTTTTGTAGGATTAGGGACCATCCATAAATGACGTAGCATTATATGGGCGAGGGGGGAGTTTTGTATTTTGTGATGATGTGTGACGACAGGGGGGTAGGGGGTCATATCATGCTACGTAGCTTTTTTAAAGGTGAATAGGGGTTGACCTGATGTCACGACAATCTTACCCGTTTCATCTAAATAACATCGTTTTTGATTTTTTAAAAAAATTTTACGGGGACAGCGAGGGGGGGTGAGGGTTACCGTCAAGCTACGTAATTATCAGGGGGTATATAGCATTTTGTGACGAAATGCTACGATGGGGGAGGGGGGTGTTAAAAATCACTCAAAAAATGCTACGTCATTTATGGATCATCCCTTACTGTGGTTGTTCCCTGGACATGTTTAGTTTTTGTTGTGATACTTGTTTACAATTTGGAAATACACAGCCGACAGTTAAACGATGTTCATGACTGGAGGAGCTCATTCGCGATTTTTGTGATTTCTCATCAAGTTACAGTGATATTTTTTTCATGAGTTTGCTATCGGATTTTTCCGTCAGAGTAGCGTGATTTATGTTCATGATTGCATGATCTTAGTGACGACTTTCGTAATTTCTATTTCGTGGTATGATCATGAGTGATGCACATGATTACAGGATACTAGTCACGAGTTTTGTGTGGGTAATATTCATGATTTCAGGATTTTTGTTTCGATTTTCATATTTTCTATTCACATTCTCGTGATATTTTAGTCGCGAGTAGTGATTTATGTTCATGATTTATGTTATTTTTATTCACGTTATTTTGATATTTTAGACACGAGTAGAGTGATTTACGTTCATGATTTCAAGATCTTAGTCACGATTTTTGATATCTATATCACGTATAGTATGTTCTTGATTTTATGGTCTTAGTAACGATTTTCGTAATTTATTTGCATGTTATCGTGATAGTTTATTCTAGAGCTTACTTTCGAATTTGACACGTGGAGTGATGTGACTGATGTTCATGTTGTTTATGAATATTTGGTTTAAAAAATTCGAACAAAAAATTGTTTACGAATATCACATTTATAACAAATGCTGATAGCAATATAACACGATCATAACAACTTGAGATAGCATAATTGACCCCAACATAGCTTCCCGATCAGAAAGAAATAACAAAATTATTACAGACTGAGTTACTTTGTTATGATAACAAGTTGTGTTATAACTTTGGTCTCGTTAGTTGGTAAAATAACTGAAAACATAACAGAAATTCTCCTAGTATACATCAAAAATATGACAACCTGTGATAGGCTTGTATCACAATTATAACAAATTTTGTCAGGTTCTCCCACGGCCAATATAGCTTGTATTACCTATTATATAGTATCAACAAATTTAGCGTGCAGGTCTAAAATAGAATAGAATAGAAAAATATAGCATACATTAAGGCGTTTTTCGTTTAAAAGCAAAAAGCTTCATGTAGCAAAAGCTTTTTATAGTTTTGTCAAATGATTGCATACATGCTGGCTGATTGTTATTATGAATATATGACACGCTGATTGATATTTGTAGATATAGCGATTTGAACCTGGGTATTCTGAGTTTTATGGGGATATTTCCTACATGAACCAACGACGTTGCTTTCGACCGATGTTTAATGTTAGCATAATATTCTACGCATTCGTCAAGGGCAAAACGATTATAGATGCAGAAGATGTTTCCAGAACGCACACATTGAACTTTGCCAAAGCCTAAGGACTGTTTGTTTTCCTTGTATAATACGCTTTGTTTTCATGCAGTTTTGTTTACTACTACAGCTGCTTATATTACGATAGACTGAATAGCTTTATAATATCTTTTCAGATTAGGAAAGTGGGGTTATTTTTAGATTCTGAATAGTGTGCTTCGGTGCTTCTCTTGTACGATTTACACGATTTTTAGAAATAATGTCGATGCGATATGGTAGCATTGAGCGGAAAATCTACCTACATTATTTTACAGAGAATACGACAAATGTTACTTATGATTCCAAATAGATTCAAAGAAACAAATACCAAAGTTTTGAGGGTTGAATTTTGAGATTTCAAGTAAAGTCGCTTTCGGGGTTTTTTATTGGCATATTTAATATGGGTAAGATTAAGCAAACAGGTACAATCTCACATCTAATAAATTCGCAGAAATACATTTTTTTACAATAGCTCAATCTATCAACTGCGAATATTATAACAGATAATCATAAAATTCGAGAAATTGTTGAGTTTATTTAGTGTTAAGGAGGAAATTATTCAATACACATTAAAGTTTTTAGCTATTTCAAGCACTATCTAAAACACATATTTAAATTGTAACAGCAAACAATAATACCAGCTGGGATATGCACATGTTCAGAGATTTCTAGGCCATTTTGAAATATTGATAGCTTTATACAGCATACTCACAAATATTAATCTTTCAACAATTTGAACAGGTCACATTATTCCTTTTTCAACTTTCTACAAAATGAATCAAGTATTTTGATTATTACGAAAATTTGTTAGTTTGATTTTTTTAAGACGAACGAAGCACCATCGAATACAACGGAAACATTAGTACATATGCGCATTCAAAGTAATTGTCAGTTCATTATAAATGCCAAACTGTCTTAGGTGGAATGAAAAGATACATCAATCTCAAACTCAAACATTTTTATGCGGGGGTTTAAATAAAAAAAATACAATGCTTTGGTAATTCGGAGAATGCACAAAATCAGATACCCAAAAACTGGACAAGTTTCGGTTGTTTATGAATATTTGGTTTAAAAAGTTTAATAAATGCGCATAAAAAAAAGGCTTCAGCGTATTAGCAAGTAGACGGTCCTTTGTGTAATATAACAATTATTCACAGTTGATTGATTAATTTGTTTATTTGGGCTTTTACCAACTGGTCATTTGCCCGCTTTACAGTTTACAGTTAGCGTTCAAAGATAATTGTGAAAGAATATGTAATATATTATAACATCATCGTTATATGCGTACATTAAAATCATATTAGCAGTTCAATGATATCACCAGAAGATATCTTGATATAAGTTTGCTTGCCTTGCTGATTGGGATATCACAAAAATAACACAGTGAGTAATAAATATCAACATGAGATATACATTTGATAGATTTCTGTTATGTCGTTCTGATCGGGTTGTATTACTTATTGTATAATATCAATGATTTTAGCGTGCACGTCTAAAAATAGAATACGAGAAAAATAAAGCATACATTAGGGCGCTTTTTACTTTGGAGCAAAAAGCTTCCTGCAGCAAAAGCTTTTATAGCATTGCCAAATGATTGCATACCTCCTGCTGGCTGATTGTTATATTGTGAGTATATGACAAGCAGATTATTATTAGGGGCTATGCATAAATGACGTAGCATTTTGGGGGGTAGGGAGGGTATACCAAATTTGTGACGAAGTATGACGAGGGGGAGGATAGGGTTAGAAGTTGTGCGACGTAGCATTAAGTTTAAAATCCATTGTTTAGAGAAAACAATTTAATTATCCTAATTACCAAGAGAATTGAATTTAAATTCGAACAAGTTACTTTGTTGCAGTTTTTCATGAGGTAAATTTTACGATTCACGGAATTACAAGCTCGCAAAAATACGAAAAGATTTTGTATGCGGATTTAACTTGCTACATTAGTTAGCTAATGTTGCTAACTAGTAGACTCAGTTTGGAACTGAATTAAATTTTCACTTCGGATTCAACCAATGTTGATAAAAGTCGTCAAACATTTTGAAAGGACATGTATTTAAAATAATTGAAAAACATATGTAATTTTTTTTTCATCACTCGGGCGCTTTGCATGGGAAATGCTACGTTATTTACGAGGGGGAGGTTAGAATTTTGTGACCAAATGCTACGAGGGGGGAGGGAGGGGTCAAAAATCGCCAAAAAACGCTACGTCATTTGTGTACGGCCCCTTATTGTCTTTATTGCCGCTTTGAACCTGGGTATTCTGAGTTTGATGGAGAAGTTTCCTGCATGAACCAACGACGTTGTTTTCGACTGAGGTTTAATGTTAGCATAATATTCCACGCATCCGTCAAGGGCAAAACGATTATAGATGCAGAAGACGTTTCAGGAAAGCACACATTGAACTTTGCCCAAGCCTAAGTGCAGTTTATTTTCCTGGTGTCATACGCTTTGTTTTTATTCAGTTTCACTCACTAATACAGCTGCCTGTATGACGATAGACTGAATAGCTTTATAATATCTTTTCAGATTAGGAAAGAGGGGCTATTTTTAGATTCTAAATAGTGCGCTTTGGCGCTTCTCTTGTACGTTAACGTGTTTTACATGGTTTTTAGAAATAATGTCGATGCGACATGGTAACATTGAGCGGATATTTTACGTAAATGATTTCACGAAGTATACAAATTTAAGATTCCGCATAGATTCAAAGCAACAAATGAGTTTTGAGGTTTCAAAATAAATCTCTTTTAGGGATTTATTATTGGCATTTTTGATATGGGGAAGACTAAATAAACCAGTGCAATTTCATTTCAATTCGCGTTTCTTTCATTTGGACTGCTTGATACTTCCTGCATATTCTTCGAAATAAATTTTATAGGAAAATTATAATCTTTATAAAAAAAGCTCTTTGATAACTTCACGATTTCAAAGCTTTTTATAATAATGGCTTTAACATTTAAATCATACGCCTCCTACTCGCAGTTATGTGTCAGAAGAGTGTCTCAGAAAATAGGAAATGTCATCTCTTAATCCAACTGAAACCAAGTAAGTCAATCAAACACCTCACTGACAAGTTCTCCGACCACTTGCATCTAAAACTTGTCTATACCCAAATGCGGAATTGTGAAAATCCAAATAAAAAATCAAAAGCTTCGAAAATTTGCTTTAAAAAGACTGTACTTACTGTAAAATCATCGTTGTATGCGTACATTAATATTATATTATTAATCCAATGATAGCACCAGAAGATATAATCTTGATATAAGTTTTCTTGCATTCCTGATCAGTATATCATAAAGATAACACAGAGAGTAATAAATATCAACATGAGATATAAATTTGATAGTTTTCTGTTATGGTGATCTGATCGGGTAATAAACGGGATATTGGTCCATGAACTATATCACGAACACGATTTGTGACTCTATAATGTATTGTTGGTGCTCAGCGCAGTTTACATTTTCTGCTGAGACATCACACTGAACCTTATCAAATGAATAACGATGTTCTAGGTCCTATTAGTTTTCTTATATCTACTGCTCGTGCCTCTTGCTGCTCGCCAGTAGTTGGACATATATGACATTTCAAGGAATATCATCTGCATGGAACAAAAATGATTCTCCTAATAATACTATAGATTTTGTGAAATAGTTGCCGTGAAAATTTAATGAAAATGTTGCATGAAATTGAAAATGATTAGGGCTATCTTCTAAATATCATAAGCACGCAAGATAGATCCTAGCTCAAGTATTAGGAATCGAACCCATGAATAATATTTCATGATTTTGTGAAATATTTTATGTACACGAATAGTCAGTCGTGACTATTGTACTAGGAATCATGAACCAGTTTACATGAATAATATTTTACGATTTTGTGAACTATTTCACGAGCACGAATGGTATGTAGTGCCTATTATACTAGGAATCATGTATCAGTTTACGAATACATGAAACATATTTTATGATTTCGTGAACTATTTCACGAGCACAAATGGCAAGTCGAACAATTCGTTTGCTTAATGAAACGTTTCGTGGAAAAACTTGTAATAAAAATAAAAGCGTTTCCATAGAACTACGAGTCATATGTATGAAAAACTCGTATATTTTACGAAAATTGTCTGTACGTACACACCTAGAAAAAATAGTGTAAATTTACGTCTCCTGACCCTGACATATACGAGCATCAAAAATGACTTAGTTTTACGTTTGATTTTAATTTCACATGACGTTTAATTTCGTAAATCATGTAATTTTACTCCACATACAGCGTTTGTTCTGAATGGTAGGAAGTGTAATTTTATGTTATTGCGCATGTAAAGTATACGTTTCATGTAAAATTAAACGGAACACGGTAATGTTCCGTCATTTCGTAAATTACGGTTTGTTGAATTGTGTCATGTTTGCAATTACGTCAACGATAAAATTCAGATTTTTTTGGTGTGTAGCGTTTTACGAATATTTACTCAGTGGCTGCACGTGCTGTGAGATCCGTAACCTTAAGCTTCGGTAATTTTTTTGAATTTTAACCTGGAATTTTCCTCACCTACCTTTAACAGTAAACGAATTAGATAAATCGATTCTTTCAAAATTGATATGCGACGGTCCCCTTAAAGATAATGAAGTTGCTTTGGCGACACTATGCGCGTCTAATCTGGATGTCGTCTGGTCACACAGACAATACTACTATTTTTTTTAGAAATAAGGTTTCAAATTTAGCACATAAATCATTTGTAAGCAGAATCATCGATTTATAAAATTAAGTAAACAATAATCGATTTTGAAACCGCTCTAGATGTCTAGTTCTCTTGAATGATACTGCATAGTATAATGTCCTGCTCAAATACCAAACAGCATCTCATATTCCACGCAATGCTATACGGTTATCGGGCGTGTTTCCTATCAAGCAGATTTCCCTCATAGTTAACCTACATCCGAACTTATGTTCTTGTGGCTTATTATTTATTTATTCAAATGATTTAATCCATTGCCGGTCTAAAGCCTCTCCGATCCGGATATCTGGTCATCTAAAGCATTCAGCATCACCGGCTGCAATCATTTGCCTGAATGATTTATTACATTTGATGCTTTTCTGTGCCAGCTGACAGCCGTTAGCCATCAAGACAGCCTTTACCTAGCCTCTTCATTTCAGTGTGGCCTACATATATGGAAATATACACCGTCAGTGAGCATACTCTGCCATTCTCCCTCCAAACCCCCTGACATACATGATGCATCTTAAGCTCGTAAATTAATCAAAATTCCCCTTTGCCCACACGAGACCGGCCCAGGGGCTCAGAAGGAGAAACGGGAACCCACAATTCATTGTTATTTATTTATCGATATCTTGTAAACAAGACAGAGGCTTGTGATACAATTTTTCGAATGTTTATCTTTATCTTACTTCTAGGCCTTTGGATAGATGCACCGGGACGCATATGTCACACTGCTGAGGAAATGGAAGGCGATAAACGCATCACGATGTTATTAAGCCGGGATATAAACAGCTTTGTTGTTCTATTGGATTTCAAGCTAAACATTGTAATGGGTGAAGAAGTTATTAATTTGCTTAAAAATATTTCTTAAATTCTGATCAAAAAATATTGTCTGATATGAATTGCTAGTATAGTTTTGAAATACACCAGATTTTTTATTTCAGTCAAACGATGTTTTGGGAACTTGCAAGTTTTGTTAACTTTGCTTGTCGAAGATCAACAATGTAATTATATACAGGATAATTCAAAACGTTTGACAGCACTACATCGACGAAGTACGCATGGAACAAATATGTGTTGACCAGATCCTATCAGTTGAATATCTTTAAGGTAATAAGGTGACCAAACAATTCGTGTTAAAAACGAACCACAGATGCTTTTGGATAATGTAGATATATACAATATCCATGATTTGAAAAAGTGAATCTCTGCAGCCCAGAAAACGTTTATACAGTAGTTAAAATACAGCTTAGTATCCAAGAATCAATATTTGTTGTCGAACAAATACCACCTGGTAGTGATCCACTCCTAGGCATCGCCAATCATAATACCCATTTTATTCACGGTCAGATTTTGTCGGTGATACCTATCAATTGTTTCGCAGTAGTCACGGCGAAAACCAAGGATAAGATGATACATTTTTTTAATGTCTTAACATTTCATAGAAAAAATGTCTATAGACATCAGATCTCGGATGCAGATATAGCTTTTAAGTAAAATTTTCCAGATTTCCAAATAAAAGTCTGCAAGGGTGTCTTCTAAATGAAAATAATGTTTTACATCATTCCAAATATAAGCAATATGAAAACATGTCTTTACATCTTCGTTTGATGATAGGGGAACTAGTGGTAAGCTCGACACTGTAGGTAAGCCCGAAATCCCACGACTTTTCCCAAAAATCAAATTTCAAATCCTACAATAATGTCAGGATATTATTAGAAAAGCTTATTTGTTTTTTGTGGTCTAGTAGGAGGTTGACAACAGTCTGATGTTAAAGTATATCGGCCAAGAATTGATCCACTGGGTGTCTGCTCCCATGTCATAAGAGGTGACAGAAAACAGGATTTTTCAAGTCAGTGTTTCTCAGTGTCGAGGATTGCATGGCTGGAAGGACTCAAATATGCTAGTCGTGCACGGAGTGTCGTGCTTACCCTTGCTGGGTAAAGCGAATCTCTGGCACAGTGGACGTCTCTTTCTTCGCAAATCGTAGGACGCTCAATTGATGTTCATGTCCCTAATACTCATTTGTTCCATAGCTTTAGTTCAATAATCATATTTCCATGAAGGAAACTTCTATTTTGGAAAGCTACTTAACTCCGTCTTCGTAACTTTTCAATAAAAATGGGATGTCAAAAAAACCCCGTGAAATACCTCGTGCATGTTTACTCTCGAATAGCGCTATTGACCCATGTCTTATATTCGACCTAGTAACTCAATATGATCGACAGTGACACAAATGCCCATCATCTCAACTGGTTCAGCTCAAAAAGTTTTGTAGAAGAGCTTAGAATCGCAGGCGGATGGACGGGTCGGAGGCATCTAAGTTCGCTCGCAAAGCATACAGAAATGCCCATGCATCCTCTGAGCGAAGTGGTCGGAAAAGTCTCTGCACAACTGTCTAAAGTCTCAACGACATTAGTAGATTAAATAAGCCACCTCCAAAATCAAATGGTGAATACTCGTCTGACGAAAAAGTAGTACTCAACTGTTTTTTTTGACACACACTTTCCAGGTGTGATTTTACGATTCTGAAAGGATGAGGAATATACCTTTCTAACAGTATGCTACGTTATGTTATTTTGTTAGAAATACTATAGAATTTAAGGAAAACAATATAAAAATATCAATTATTTTGCGATAGATTCATGAGAAATGCGTAAAATGCTTAACATTTTTATATGGGATTTACATTGCATATACCAATGTTTTTGATACAGGGCCATTAAAATAATTTTGGCCCAAATTTAAACAATAGTTAGATAATGAGAATAAAATTGTTAAATTATTTACTATTTTTAGGTCCAGTGGACTACGCTCAAGCCTTGAGCGCAGTCCACTGGACCTAAAAATAGCTAACGAGAGAGATTTGGCCCGATCGGTGAGAGGGAGAGGTGACGATCTGCTTATAGGAGACATTGGGGGGTCGATGGGTCAATTAGGAGGTATTGGAGGCTGCAGCGGTGATTACAAAAACTGTTGGGAACATGTGATGGCATCATCACAGTTCCTCGATGGCGGAGTGGTTAACGCACCCAACTAGAGACTGGGAGATCGCAGGTTCGATTCATGCTTGAGGACATATCTTTTCTCAGTGTTTCCAATAAAGGTGAGTTTTCACCGTTTCTTCATTCTCACTGTTCCGGTCATTCTTTCTCTGTCTGTTTTCCAGTGGACACGTTCATAAAGAATCCTTGAGAATTTGGTGTTTACCTACCTGGGATCCTAACCATAATTTAATTTAGAGTTCATAGTAAGAGTAGAAAAAGGTGGTAAAGCCAGTTTGCTTTTGGCCTTCGTGGAAGCAGGAGTCAAGGTTGGCGTGGGGTACATTTGTACCCCAATGTACCGTTACCGTTTCGTCCTGTCAGTGGAAATGTGACTCGTAACAATACCAGTTCAAATACCGGTTGTTTTACTACGTAAGTAACAATTAGTATTACGTAATCATTTGTAATCATTTATTCGATTAATTTAGTTTAATTTTGAAGGAGAAAAAAGTTTCGTTCTCATTTAGGCATTTTTTAAAGTTTTTTTCAAAATTATGGCTGGCAAGTATAATTTGCGGACAGTAATTGCTGTAACAGGAGTGGTGCGTGTTACCAATGTATTACAGGTCAGAAATTTTTTTTTCATTTCTATTTCCGCCCCGCTTCGTGGTATTTTCCAAAACATGATTTTCCAATTTTCACTCTTCCAAATAATTGCACTTTTTCAAAAATATAGAAGTTGCATTTTATAAGAGTTTTAGACTACTCTTTCAACTTTTAGAATCATATGATTTTTTTTAAAAATCGGTTAAAAATTCGCTAATATAGAGTATTTTTTGTAAAAATAGTCAAAACTGCAATTTTTTACTTTTTTTTTGTTCTAGCCTAGCCTGTTCATTTACCTACACAGCTGTTTTCGCAATGAAAAACGCTTTTAATCCACCTGACAGTGTGATGAGACATTTCTTGTAACTCTTATCACTCTCTTCGAATAGTATATCAATTGAGAACATTTAGAACTTCATGTTTCGCGGTGTTTTTGATAACACATACTACGTGGGGCAGTGGCAGGACGCAGAGAAATGGTCAAATCAATATAGGACAACATCAGTGCTAGAAATCTCAAAGGCTAAACCAAATCAATAGAAAAACGAAAAAATAGCCCATAAAATAGATGGACAAACGATTTGTGTAGAGAAAACTGAGCTACCCTAAAGTACTTGACCAAAAAAATCGAAAAAATATTTTTAATCCATTTGAAGTGCATACTCTCAATAGCGTTTAGTAGAGATGGTCGGGTTCGGGTTTTTGAATCCGAAACCCGGACCCGACCCGAACCCGACGGGTTTCGGGTTCTATAAATTTAAACCTCTCCAAAAATTTTAAACTTTCGTGCTCGGGTCGGGTTCGGGTTTTTCAAATTTAGAATTTTCAGGTTCGGATCGGGCTCGGGTTTACGTCTATATACAACACTCAGTATTTTTTATGTAATTAACTTTACTTCGTAATATGAACGGATGACACATAACTGTATTAAATTTTACCATCTTTGAATCGCTAGAACTCGTCATATTTTCTGGTGCTCAAATATTGTATTATTTTATTCACGTATAAAATTTCTTCTCTCCACATTCGCAAACTACTCGAATTATTTTAATTTTTAAACGAGCACTCATGAGAGAGCATTCAACAATGAGTGTTTCGCATCGAAAATCTCTATACGATTTTTTTCATGATATGAACAACGATGGCACTCATATGGTGATGGTATACTAGCACCACTGTCAAATCAGTGGTACATATATGTAACAAGCACTTTCTGTCAGATTGTCCCTGGGCTGGGCCGTTGCATAACCCGGATTCCTTTCTAAAAATACGTAAACTTTCACGATCTTAAGGAACTGATCGTAAAAGAATTGGCGCGCATACCGTACTACCTGGCGCGCATACCGTACTATTTGGAGCATAAAAATTATAAACCCCGATCGTCCTAACGCTAATGATGTAACATCAAGAAAGCGTCAGAAAATCTTGATTGACACCCTTCGACACAAGTTTTACCGTACCAACCAGTAACGCGGGTGACGTCGTGTAAACTGTCGAATACGAAGTGCCAATTGCCATAGCTTTATTCAATACATGTAATAAGTTATACAAAATTTCTCCTGCGGGAATGGTTTTCTATAAAAATGACAAGGTTGTTTGAAACTGTCATCATTAAGCTTTTTGTTTCCCCATGAGTTAGCCGCCTATTTATCCTACCTTTCGGTTAAGATGTCGGCGATTTAAAAGTTTCTCAGAACATTACAAATTTGACGTTCAATAACAGTAAATATAAATGCTAATTCCTCTTGCCAGTAATTCGTTATTCTATAGCAAGATATAACTGGACTGGGTGTCTAAAATTAAAAATCTTCGGGATCTTTGGTTGATACTCCGTATTAACAAGTCGGGTTCGGATCGGTTTCGGGTTCAACAATATTTTCATTCTCGGGTTCGGGTTTTTTAATTTTAAAATGTTAAAATTTTGGGCTCGGGTTGGGTTCGGGTTTTTCAAGCTCTCGGGTTCGGGTTCGAAAAACATTGAAACCCGATCATCTCTAGCGTTTAGTCAAACTTCCAACGCGACCGAGAACTAAAAACTGAAATTGCTGAAATTGATATCACACAACCTCTTAAGTGCACGCTTTACTTCGATTTAGAGTTTTTCTAAAAGTGACTTCCCAGTAATATGTTTGATTTGAATGCTTATTGCCAATCCTAATGCCAAAGAAAATATTAAAAAAAACTCAAATTTTGTCTGAGAAAATCATTATTATTACTGGAATTTTCAATTAATTTAAAAATCTGGTAAAACACCTTTTTTGCACATTTAAAATTTATATCTTGAAAAATAAACGTCAGAATCAAACACAAGCGTTCTGTCTGTATGATAGGCCTTTTACTTGAAATTGGTTTGGATAAGATCAGTTCAGCTATTTCTGAGAAACACGAATGAGAGTTTGTCCATTACATACACACACAAAAATAGTCCCAAATCGTCGAGATGAGTCGATTAGTATATAAGACACTGCCTTTCGGGGCTCGGAAAAAATCTTGCAAAACAAAATTTATAAATCTTAATTTTAAAACCGTTGTTTGACAAAATACTTACATTGGAAAACAGTATCGATTCACATGTCATTTAATTGTGTATGACACAATTACTTAAGTTATACTGTCTATTGCATATGCATTGTAATGAGTGTGGTCTTCAACCAAAGCGTTATATATAGGTATGGCAGAACGCACGATTTGCTAGTGTTGGCAACCAAAAATATGTAATCAATCCAGAAGCACAACGCAACGGGTCGACGTCGTAGCGTTCACACGATTCAATGGGAGCGGAACGAACGGTTTGACGAAAGCAAGTCGATTTATTCTGTGATCGCTCATACCACTCATGTAAGATTCATCTTACGAATACCAAAGTGCCATCTTCACCATATCTGTATATACAACATTGGTCTCCACCGGCAGCAAATACTGTATTCATCTAAGCTAGTCAGCAAAAGCAATAACTGTTACACGGAATTGTTTCTGTTAACATCAAAAAGAAAGCTATTTAAAATTTAAGCATCACGTTGTTGTCTATAGTTCATAAAATTTTGTTTCATCAGCATCCTAGACATACACTGCTTTAACATAAGATAATCTTTTATACATCATTTCATGGCTTTACTAAAAACTAGTTCAGTTCACATGATAAAATTGATGTATGCTTCAAGAGTTGTAGCGAGATTGCAAGGAAAAGTAATAAATTTATTTATCAGAATGTTTTTTATTAATTTATTACTCTTCTGGCGCCACGATAGTAAATGTTAGTTCAGTTAGATCGACACCTCTGAATCCGGTTAGCGGACAGCTAGAAATTGATTTGGTCTTCTAGAGTAGAATTCTGCAACCGAAGCGTGCATTCCGTTCACATTTTGCTTTCAACTCGTACGTTTGGGATGAAAAATATTTGTTTGTATCCCTATTTCACCAGGAAACTTTGATCATAATTTATGTTCGCATACCATGTCGAAAAGTTACTCCACCATATGCATGGTTGGGCTGATAGTATTCGGCACCCTCAAGCTATTCACAGATACCTCATCGCGCAAAACAAACTGAAATATGATATACGTAACTAGTATAAATGAATACTTATTAGTATTTACGAGCAGAATATTTAACAGCAAATAATTTCCCGTTTCATTGTACGACTCGTACATCCTACTCACTGCGAATTGTCGATCAGAACCAGGGTTACCTCCGGCGCGAAGATATACAGCGTGTGGTTTAAAAATGGCCAAAACTATTGACATAGTAAATTCCGATAACCAAAATGAATCAACGAAAATGTTGAAAAATAACTGCATATATTACCGTTTTTATATTCGTGTTCACAGAATTTAGCCATCTTTAGACCATGAACAATCGTCGCTATGCCTGTGAGTGAGCAACATAAATTAACAATCATAAAAGCTAGAATGCGCCCCTCAGATGCATATGACCGGTGTTCTGTTTTCAGTTAAACTATTTATGTACTGCATTGTTTACAAATTCATTATGTCCATTGACGTGCGCTTTTCAATGTACGAACTAATACGCTGGGATGTGGGGAGCTTCAGCACACTGCAATTGCGTTTGATTGTAGTGGAAGATACGCAGCTCGAAGCACATCGCTTACCCGCAGATACACCGAGAAACAATCGTGCTAATAATGACACTGAAATCACGGTAGATGCCTCAGGAAATTAATTGAATTAGCGAGAGCGATAACTAAATTATCATCAGTGTACAAAATTTCGAACGCTGCGCGTTGAGTTGTTCCTGGCATGAGTCGAAAGCAGGTTGTTTTGAAATGACGAAATATCCAAAACTAAAACTACATCACGCTTTAATGCATCGTTCGTCGTCTAATTTGTCGATTTGTTTTCGGAAATCACACACCCTACCCATCAATTTATGGTATTTGTCGATTGGATTTATAGGTTGACACGCGCCGTAGCAGTGTACAGTAACACAGATAATTATTTGATATATAAACTGAATCATTTTATTTTCACGTTAACATACTGTATTGTGAAATTATGTAAATAATAATGGCATCAAAATGACTTTAATATTTAGGACTGTGTGCCGTTCAATTACATTTGTAAATCACTATTTTAAGCACTTGTAGATTTGAAATTTTTTAAACCAATCAATTTCAAAATAGTAGATATTAAAATTGTGATAAACTAAAAATCCTCTTAAATGAATCCTAAAATAGCATGTATCTAAAATGTATCTCATTCGAACATTTTTTCGGATAGATACACCCAAAACAGACCCTGTAAGAATCGCTTACATTAATGCAATAAATACGAGCGAAAATTGCAAGCGTTCTGGTAATGTGCGAAAATTGCAAGAAGCTTCTTTCCATGTAATGCAAGAAACAGAAAAAAACGAATTTTGCCTATGTATTAGCGACGTATGTGTATTGGTGACGCATGTGCTAGAAAAAAAAATCAGCTGGCATTGAAGAATGAGCTCCGCACAAGGAGGTCACTAACCAACACTTAATCCATCCAACCATGCTATCATATAATTATGAGTGGATAAAAGTCGTATATAAACACTTGGATGATTTCACGATTAATGAAAAAAGTAAAGGACGCACCCAGATTTGAACTCACGTCCTTGCGCATCGTAGCACTCACTATATGCACTGTTCTATCTTTCCACATGTTGAGAGAGCGTTAAAACTCGTACAATCAGCACATCCGCAATTTGATGTTATCTCGTGTGTAATGAATAACACAAAACTGTGTTTTATGATGTTGGTGAGGAATAAGTAAAAAGCAGACGTAAAATGAAAGCTTGCCTTGCGTTGCTGTACCAACCAGCATAGGCACGTGAATGTGGTGGTAATCCTTTGACAGTGTGTTGAAGAAACGTATGGACGTATAGCGAGAGATGAAGTGATTTTATATGCTTGCAACAATTGAAAGCGGCATTAACTGCAAAATTGCAAGCGATGCTAACATTATTTGCAAGTGATTTTCACTTGCAATTATTGCAAGAGATTTTTGTTTTTGGTGTATGAAAGGAATATAGGTAATGGCTGATATTGCTTCGCCAACTACTGGCAGAGATTGTTTAAATAACGTAATAGGGTTTTACAGAGAATGTTTAATTGTTCGCCTTAAAATACCGTAAACCGGGGTGACATTGATCACTTTTCGAAGTAATCATTACATATTTTTAGAAGCAACACAATTTTTTCAAGTTTAATATTTTTATACCATGTACTGATGTATGAAGAGCAAAATTGGATGGTTTTACCTGAAATTGACAGTTTACTACTATTTTTCCAAAAATGATTTCAATTTGAAATTCGTTTTTGTATTCCGGGGTGACTTTGATAACCTGCATGTTCACCCACATTAAGTTCTTGACGTCAATGTTTTTCATTCAACTGTTTATTTAAACTAATTCTGAAAAGATACTCATTGTTAAATAGATGTTAATAGATATTGTACAAAGTATCTCAATATAGTGCAAACTTCGAGTCCCCAAAATACGTAAAATTCGAGTCCAACTAGAATGAACGAATCTGAGAACATTTTTAACCGTTAAATTTGTTTTATTTCAGTGGTTTATCAATTACCAAAGAGATTCATTTTAACACGTTGAAGGGTGTGAATATAAGAAAATATTACGAATTTCTTCTTGAAATAATTTGAAATAGTTGCAAACTAGTTTCACGAAAAAAATATTTAAAAAAGCAAGCTCTTAAATATCAATTTTGCACATCCGACTCTAAAGAAAAATAAAAACTCACTTAAAATATATTACTCTTGCTAAAATCTCAGATTAATTTGTTGTAGTAAAAATAGATATTTTACGAAGCTACGTAAAGATAATGTAAAGCAAAATTTTGGTTTACTGTAGTTTTTATACCCAAAAATAGAACAATATGCTCAAAATGTATAACAAATCAGTATTTTATAAGTTTAGAGTAAAACTTAATTCGAATTTAAATGATTCGGTGGACCATTCTGGCTAGATAAGCAATCTACGAAAAAAGTTTCGAGTGATCAAAGTCACCCCGTTTTACGGTACCATCGAATAGTGCAATCTGATCAACACCATACCAACAGTGAAGCATCTTTCACAAGTGTATAGGCCATTTTGACTCACGATTGCACGTACTACTTAAAAGTTTTCGCGAAACGCAATTTTTATAGAAAAATTATCCGATAATTTGTTGCAGCAAATCAATCCTTCTTTGCGAGTAACATGCACTGAAAAGAATAATATTTTTTCAAAAAAATTAGGATTGAGATGAAAATTAATTCCAAAACAGAACTTTTATTGATTTATTTTATTTTCTGTCAATGCTGAAATATGATTGCATCATAAAGAAGTTTTAGTAGTGGGCAAAACAATAATACCGCTTTATGCAAAGTTCGTCATTAGTCATTTTTGTCTTTCGTTGAATATTGTGTGTGTTATTTTTACGCACGATTTACGAAAATGGAATATATCTGAGCCTTTACATTGAAATTAAAAGAAAATTATATTTGAACTTCGAAAATTTAGCGACAAAACAATAAAAGTACCTATTACTGCAAATAATGACATTTAATTCATTATTTGCAGCAATAGGTACTTTTATTGTTCATGATCCTGTCTGAATCTTCAGATCGTCAGTTTTTTTTAAGTATATAGCCATTATTTCTTATTGAAGTAGAATACTTTTAAACGTGAATATTTGATTGCAAATATGTACAACAATTTTGTATCCAATTCGGTAGTATGTACAATTACTAAAAATAGCGGAAATAATGGATTTTTTGAAAGTAGTAATTATCTGATCCATGATTGGTCGGTACAATTCGCTCAAAAAGCAAGCGTTGCTGGGACTGCCTCTTTTTCATCGAATGAACTGCGACGCGTATAAAAAGGGAACACAAGAAAAAATCGTTAGTTTGCGTTCTGACGTTGTAAGCGTAGCAATCCCGATCAGAATGAAATAACAAGATTATAACAGAACACAATTTTTGTAACATATTGTGGTATAAACTAGGTCTCGTTAGTAGTTAAAATAACAGAAATTTATAACAAGTAACAATGCGAGATATAGTTTTGGAATATTCCTGTTATGTATTTCTGATCGGGAACTGCTGCATTTCATGTCACCTCATATTCTTTGATGGTAGGTTATATATATATATATATATATATATATATATATATATATATATATATATATATATATATATATATATATATATATATATATATATATATATATATATATATATATATATATATATATATATATATATATATATATATATATATATATATATATATATATATATATATATATATATATATATATATATATATATATATATGGGTGGGAAAAAAATTAGATTCCAGCTCCGAGCAACTTTTTAGGTACCATTTGGGTCCTAGAACAACTGTGCAAATTCTTAGCTCGATCGGTGAAACTATATTTTTGCGCCCACTGTTTCAAGTTTACATGGGATTTTGTATGGGAAAATTAACTTTTACAAAATAGAAAATTTAACAAAGAAACAAAGTCTCGAAAACCACGAAACAATCATAAAAGCTAGAATGCGCCCCTCAGATGCATATGACCGGTGTTCTGTTTTCAGTTAAACTATTTATGTACTGCATTGTTTACAAATTCATTATGTCCATTGACGTGCGCTTTTCAATGTACGAACTAATACGCTGGGATGTGGGGAGCTTCAGCACACTGCAATTGCGTTTGATTGTAGTGGAAGATACGCAGCTCGAAGCACATCGCTTACCCGCAGATACACCGAGAAACAATCGTGCTAATAATGACACTGAAATCACGGTAGATGCCTCAGGAAATTAATTGAATTAGCGAGAGCGATAACTAAATTATCATCAGTGTACAAAATTTCGAACGCTGCGCGTTGAGTTGTTCCTGGCATGAGTCGAAAGCAGGTTGTTTTGAAATGACGAAATATCCAAAACTAAAACTACATCACGCTTTAATGCATCGTTCGTCGTCTAATTTGTCGATTTGTTTTCGGAAATCACACACCCTACCCATCAATTTATGGTATTTGTCGATTGGATTTATAGGTTGACACGCGCCGTAGCAGTGTACAGTAACACAGATAATTATTTGATATATAAACTGAATCATTTTATTTTCACGTTAACATACTGTATTGTGAAATTATGTAAATAATAATGGCATCAAAATGACTTTAATATTTAGGACTGTGTGCCGTTCAATTACATTTGTAAATCACTATTTTAAGCACTTGTAGATTTGAAATTTTTTAAACCAATCAATTTCAAAATAGTAGATATTAAAATTGTGATAAACTAAAAATCCTCTTAAATGAATCCTAAAATAGCATGTATCTAAAATGTATCTCATTCGAACATTTTTTCGGATAGATATGAAAGGAATATAGGTAATGGCTGATATTGCTTCGCCAACTACTGGCAGAGATTGTTTAAATAACGTAATAGGGTTTTACAGAGAATGTTTAATTGTTCGCCTTAAAATACCGTAAACCGGGGTGACATTGATCACTTTTCGAAGTAATCATTACATATTTTTAGAAGCAACACAATTTTTTCAAGTTTAATATTTTTATACCATGTACTGATGTATGAAGAGCAAAATTGGATGGTTTTACCTGAAATTGACAGTTTACTACTATTTTTCCAAAAATGATTTCAATTTGAAATTCGTTTTTGTATTCCGGGGTGACTTTGATAACCTGCATGTTCACCCACATTAAGTTCTTGACGTCAATGTTTTTCATTCAACTGTTTATTTAAACTAATTCTGAAAAGATACTCATTGTTAAATAGATGTTAATAGATATTGTACAAAGTATCTCAATATAGTGCAAACTTCGAGTCCCCAAAATACGTAAAATTCGAGTCCAACTAGAATGAACGAATCTGAGAACATTTTTAACCGTTAAATTTGTTTTATTTCAGTGGTTTATCAATTACCAAAGAGATTCATTTTAACACGTTGAAGGGTGTGAATATAAGAAAATATTACGAATTTCTTCTTGAAATAATTTGAAATAGTTGCAAACTAGTTTCACGAAAAAAATATTTAAAAAAGCAAGCTCTTAAATATCAATTTTGCACATCCGACTCTAAAGAAAAATAAAAACTCACTTAAAATATATTACTCTTGCTAAAATCTCAGATTAATTTGTTGTAGTAAAAATAGATATTTTACGAAGCTACGTAAAGATAATGTAAAGCAAAATTTTGGTTTACTGTAGTTTTTATACCCAAAAATAGAACAATATGCTCAAAATGTATAACAAATCAGTATTTTATAAGTTTAGAGTAAAACTTAATTCGAATTTAAATGATTCGGTGGACCATTCTGGCTAGATAAGCAATCTACGAAAAAAGTTTCGAGTGATCAAAGTCACCCCGTTTTACGGTACCATCGAATAGTGCAATCTGATCAACACCATACCAACAGTGAAGCATCTTTCACAAGTGTATAGGCCATTTTGACTCACGATTGCACGTACTACTTAAAAGTTTTCGCGAAACGCAATTTTTATAGAAAAATTATCCGATAATTTGTTGCAGCAAATCAATCCTTCTTTGCGAGTAACATGCACTGAAAAGAATAATATTTTTTCAAAAAAATTAGGATTGAGATGAAAATTAATTCCAAAACAGAACTTTTATTGATTTATTTTATTTTCTGTCAATGCTGAAATATGATTGCATCATAAAGAAGTTTTAGTAGTGGGCAAAACAATAATACCGCTTTATGCAAAGTTCGTCATTAGTCATTTTTGTCTTTCGTTGAATATTGTGTGTGTTATTTTTACGCACGATTTACGAAAATGGAATATATCTGAGCCTTTACATTGAAATTAAAAGAAAATTATATTTGAACTTCGAAAATTTAGCGACAAAACAATAAAAGTACCTATTACTGCAAATAATGACATTTAATTCATTATTTGCAGCAATAGGTACTTTTATTGTTCATGATCCTGTCTGAATCTTCAGATCGTCAGTTTTTTTTAAGTATATAGCCATTATTTCTTATTGAAGTAGAATACTTTTAAACGTGAATATTTGATTGCAAATATGTACAACAATTTTGTATCCAATTCGGTAGTATGTACAATTACTAAAAATAGCGGAAATAATGGATTTTTTGAAAGTAGTAATTATCTGATCCATGATTGGTCGGTACAATTCGCTCAAAAAGCAAGCGTTGCTGGGACTGCCTCTTTTTCATCGAATGAACTGCGACGCGTATAAAAAGGGAACACAAGAAAAAATCGTTAGTTTGCGTTCTGACGTTGTAAGCGTAGCAATCCCGATCAGAATGAAATAACAAGATTATAACAGAACACAATTTTTGTAACATATTGTGGTATAAACTAGGTCTCGTTAGTAGTTAAAATAACAGAAATTTATAACAAGTAACAATGCGAGATATAGTTTTGGAATATTCCTGTTATGTATTTCTGATCGGGAACTGCTGCATTTCATGTCACCTCATATTCTTTGATGGTAGGTTATATATATATATATATATATATATATATATATATATATATATATATATATATATATATATATATATATATATATATATATATATATATATATATATATATATATATATATATATATATATATATATATATATATATATATATATATATATATATATATATATATATATATATATATGGGTGGGAAAAAAATTAGATTCCAGCTCCGAGCAACTTTTTAGGTACCATTTGGGTCCTAGAACAACTGTGCAAATTCTTAGCTCGATCGGTGAAACTATATTTTTGCGCCCACTGTTTCAAGTTTACATGGGATTTTGTATGGGAAAATTAACTTTTACAAAATAGAAAATTTAACAAAGAAACAAAGTCTCGAAAACCACGAAACGATCTGACGCTTGAGAAAAAAGTTATTAAGCAGAAACCGATTGATGCTCTGATGATTCATAAAATATTCATTTTTTCTAGCACCACTGCTGTTGGTTATCCAATTATACGCAATTTTGATTTAATCCTCTCTTAATGTGTCTAAATCGTTTATCTATACTATTTGGCCACTTCTCAAGGTTTTGAGGGATAAATTGAGGCTTCTTTTGTACATATTAAGAGGATGTTAAAAATTTTGTATATAATTAGACCGTCAGAAGCAGTGATGCTAAGAAAAGTGAAATTTTCATCAATCTTCAGGGCATCAATCGGTTTTTGCTTAATAACTTTTTCCAAAATCATCAGATCGTTTTGCAATCTTCTAGACTTTGTTTTCTTGACAAATTTCTTATAAAAATCAGCCATCTACTTATTTTTAGGAGATAACGGGCGACTCTTGGAAGAATTAATTTGCAAAAGACAATTTTCCCATACGAAATCCCATGTAAACTTTAAACCGTGGGCGCAAAAATATAGTTTCACCGATCGAGTTAAAAATTTGCAGAGTTGTTCTGGGAGCTAATTTGGACCCAAAAAGTTACTCGGAGCCAAATTTTATTTTTTTCATATAACCATGTCCCACTCTCTCTCTCTCTCTCTCTCTCTCTCTCTCTCTCTATATATATATATATATATATATATATATATATATATATATATATATATATATATATATATATATATATATATATATATATATATATATATATATATATATATATATATATATATATATATATATATATATATATATATATATATATATATATATATATATATATATATATATATATATATATATATATATATATATATATATATATATATATATATATATATATATATATATATATATATATATATATATATATATATATATATATCATGACTGCCGCCAGGCGCTGATAGCATTTCATTCTAATCATGAAATGACTTGCCAGTTTCAAGCATACACGGAAGATACAATGATGATACACCACAGAAAAAGCAGAAAGCTCTTTTTTCAGAGCTGAATAAATGGATTGGCGATGGGGTGGTTTAGTGCGAGAACCTAGCTCTTTTGTTCTTTAAATTATATGTGGCGTCAGGTGCGTGTACAGATAAATTCACCACGGCGCGCGTTCCAGAGTGCACCGTGGTGAATTTATCTGTGTGTTTCCTCTGGCAAGCCGTAGTGCATACTGGTTGTTTCGATGTGTAAAGGAGATGGTGTTGGCTTATTGGATGCTGATATTATGTTTTTTTTGTTGATGATTTGATACGAGTTACTTCGGAAAGTTTATTTACGAGTTTATAGAGCATTTTTAGACTACCAGGGGAAACTTAAAATACTCGGTTCTCGGAGCAAACGGAGATAAAGTTTTACGTATCATCATGCTATAAACACATTTTCCATAAAACAGATTAATTGTTTCCGCATATACCCGGCTTATTTTATGTGCGGCTAAATGACGCAATGTGCATTTTACTTATTTTGTTTGCGAATATCGCGGCTACACAAGTGAAAAGCCCCATTATTGTGAAAACTCCACTCTAAGATACCTGCTTGGTTAAGATTCGAGCATATTATTATTTATGAAAACATGGGGTAAAACGCGCCTCCTAAGGAAATATGATCATAGTTTAACTATAGAACATTAATTGGGAGAATTTAATAAATTTCATGCAACCAACATTTCTCCCTGTAATCGCAATCATAACGCTTTGAAAAATAACGCTTTGAAATGTTAGTAATTCACAACAACAACGGGACAAAAAGCTCGTTCGACTAACACGTAATTTTGTTTTTTGTCGAGATTTCACAAAGGTATAGCTTTAATAAGACGATTTATGCAATTATTAGGTTTTCTAAACAATTGCTCTTTTTTAGATTAGAAAGATGGGTAGGTTATCGACATTACCGAAATGAAGTAGCATACATTTAAAGTTGTTAATACGAATGCTGCAATTTTTACTGATTTCTGAAAGGTTTTATTAAATTAATTTATTTCGGTATTTCTAATGGAAATAGCGAAATAACGGTACAAGTATATACGATTCCCTACTGTTGCCAAATGAATTGTTTCACTCTCATTAAATGCTATTTTCAGGGTTACCATATGAGGATAAATATGTTGGAATATTTTAGGCTTTGATGTAGGTGTACCGATATTTCGGTATTTCCGTAACGAAATAGCTGGTTTTAATATAACCTATCAGAAGATAGTCAAAATTGTAGCATTCGCATTATTAGTCGAAAGTGTATTCTACTTCACTCCGGTTATGTCTCTAACATTACCCACCCATCTTTTTCCACGCCGCCTAGACTTTTCACATGCCGATAATTTGCGGATTCCTCTATGCACTTTCTGTTACCTAAACAAGCTAGGCTAATATCGAAGACCACATATCCAGTAGATTGACAACTCTACCAAGAATCATCAAAAGGTCGTTTTGAACGAGGTAACTCCATTTTTTGAAACTTCCCCGAGTTTGTTTGCCGTATAAACAAGAAACACAAAACAGCTGTGTTTGATAAATATCAGTTATTTTTAAATCCAGCCCTTCAGTAATTTTATGATTCTACATTTTCATTATGAAATTTCCAAATGGGACAAATTTTGGTTTTGTCCAATTTTTTGTGCTTAAGGAGTATATAAAGTATAATTTTTTAGTGTTTTGGAGTCTCATCGTCAGTAGCTAACACCAACTGAATGCTAGTTAGATGAGTCCAAACCAGCACAAAATTGGCACTAGTTAGATACTAAAATCCAAAATGTCACACGTCTTGCGTGAACGCTAAACAACTGGCAACAACAATCCGAGTGATGTCTCGATAGTAAGCACAAAGATTCTGTCTGTCGACGAGGAATGTGAACCGAAACTGTCTTTTGGTATAAGAACCTCTGTGCTTACTATCGAGACATCACTCGGTATAAGCGTTCACGCAAGACGTGTGATTTTTTAGATTTTAGTGTCTAAGTAGCGCCAATTTGGTGTTGGTTTAGACTTATCTAACTAGCATTATGTTGGTGTTAGTTACTGACGAGGAAAATCCGAAACACTAAAAAAACACACTTTATGTTAGGTCTTGTATACTTATTTCCAATTTGGGGACGTGCATAGTACCAGGCGTATGGTTCTTATACCAAAAGGCAGTTTCGGTTCACATTCCTCGTCGGTAAACAGAACATCTTCGCTTACTATCGAGACATTACTCGGTATAAGCCAATTGTTTAGCGTTCACGCAAGACGTGTGACTTTTTGGATTTTAGTGTCTAACTAGCGCCAATTTGGTGCTGATTTGAACTTATCTAACTAGCATTCAATTGGTGTTAGTTACTGCCGAGCAGAATCCGAAACACTAAAAAATATATTTTCGTTATGTTCTGGGTACCTAGATGACAAAACACTTTGTGCAATTTCTCCAATGAACTTTTCTCACACAATATTACTTTATCTTCCCAATCAGGCTCAGGATAAATGTCAAAGAAATACAACCCATACGCATACTTCTATAGCGATAGTCTCGTCATTTTTCGCTTCGATCGTTACCTTTGTTTTGGAATTGGAAGATTATATATTATTATTTATATCCCTGGGAGGCGATTTGGTTTACAGAAATAAATTTCTTTGTAGTTCATGGATGCATAGCACATTGTAATGTTTAAAATGCCTAATTGTACTCTTACCAACTGCAGAGCGCAATGATACAGTTCATGTGGCCTGAACTTTTATTTCTTCACCCCTTTTAGCAGAAGAGGTGATGACTTCCTCCTGTTGTTAAATATGTTTTGCAGCTTCTACTTCTTCTTCTTCACTTCCGCAATTAATGCAAGGAGGTTTGGGTTCTCGTTGCATTGCATTAGTGGCTGAATTTTCGTCGCTGTTCCCGCTTTTTTTTTCTTCCAGAGTGGGAACTGGTTACGAAAATGACGGCATTTTCATGGAGTAAACTCATTATCGTTTCCATGAAATACCCCAACCATTACACTATACCGTTGGATCATCATAATTGTCGTCACGATCGGGACTAGAGTGCCGTCAAGTGCTTCGCCTATTCCTTGGGTTGTCGCAAACCCAAAGCTGCCATCATCGTCTGATGGATTAGTGCTGTCACCTGCAGCAGGTCCACAAGCGATGCCATCTCTAGCCGTTTTACGAGTACTCATCTGCAGTCGATTTACGCCAACTGTAGCCGATTCATGAGTAGGTACTGGCTTCTGCAAAACTTCCGCAAGAGCTGCAACCAGGAGCTGATGGCTCATGTTTCGCCAATTGCCCACCGGACTTCTCAGCCGACATCTTCAAATACTAGATGGTAACAAAGTATTTCTGGGTCCATACCCTGTTAAATAATTTGACACTGAAACCTTCCTTTATTGGGTCCTCTACTAGCTACCTGCTAGTTGACTGACTAAACGAGAGTTGCCTATGCATTGTTTGTACCCCTAGCATCAATAGGTCTGTTCCAGTACCAGGAGAAACTGGAAGTACTCCGGAGAAAATCGTTCCTGTACTCTCTTCTTCTCTTTTTTCTTCTTCTGGTAGCAAACCGGAGTAAAAAGGAGCAAAGATTTTTTGCTCCTGTTTACTCCGGAGTGACTTCCGTGTACTGGAACAAACCTAATATCAACAGACATGGTGTGCTAGTGATGGTTACTACATTACACTGAAATTTTTCCCTAATCTACTACTCTGGCCAGACAGCCACTCTGCAACGCGGAGATAATTCTCTCGTTCTCTCTCTTTTTCTCTCTCTTTCAATCTCTTTTTCGATTTTGTCTTACAGTGTCGCATCATTGTATTTGGAATATTCGTACAAATTTAATGTATTATACATGGTATTAATACATTAAATTAGAAATGCTATATCAACAGAACTCATTTCATAACTAGCTAACTAGCTAACCATTAATCGCTCCACGCCCACATAATCATATAAACGTACTCCCAAACGTTACCCACGTGATCATGCAAGTGCCCATGAACACACGATTATATAAACCCGCTTGCTCACTTAAACAAGTAAATGCAAGAAACTAATACGCACTTTTACACATACAGAATTCGTACGCATACAAGAAATACTTGACTCCCGATTTAATCCATTATAACCCAGAGTTTTCTAAAGTGAACGAATTAAAGTGAGATTATCAATTTCATCAAAAATCTTATCAAAGATTACGAAAAACACAAAACCACCGCTTAAAATGGTTTTGAAAATGAAAATATCTCATGTAACAAAATTAGTAAGCTCAAATAGAAGCAAAAATTTTTAAGTTGCTGCACATATTTCTTGGAACTGTCTGATAGACAACACTTCTTTTACAACTGCGGTTTTGTCACATCATGGGATTATTAGGACTAAGTCTAAAAATTAAATTCAATTTAATAAATTGCTTACGTTTCTGCTACCATTTGCCTCATGGTTTAAAAATGATGAAAAAATAACAAAAATCGACAGCTGTCTTGTTTCACAAAGTGTAATGTTCCCATTAGTGCAATATTAAAGCAGTTAGATGTGGAAATTCTATAGAAAATATGTATTACACTATGGAAATTTCTGCGTATAATGGGTTAAATCGATACTGCAATAAATAAAATATGAACCCAATTTGCTAGAATAGGTGTCAGGCTACTTGCATGTACAGGTCGGCTAACATGTTATTGTAAAACTAGTTATAATAATAGGAATAATTTGTGAAAAGCTCTCCTAGTTACCTGGGGTATGAGGTGAAGAAGAACCGTGCAGAATTGTAAAACGATTGGTCCAGTAGATTTTGAGTTATGACGTACACTGCCGTATTTTCGTGGTAGCCTCCGGAGATGCACTATCACTCATTCAATCTTCAATAGTTTGCAATGAAAATTTAAGAAAATGTTGTTCAAATTGCAATTGCATTATTGTATGCAAAATGACTGAACAGACTAACACTCTCTGTATTGCAAAAAACGATGTTTTCACTGAAAATATTTCCGTCCCATACAATCTATGTAGGGGAACATGGGGAGACTCGACCAAGTACAGAAATTCTATTATTGTCTTAGACGCGTTCTTTTCAGTTCTTAATTTTTTTTCAAAAATATTTTAATACTTGTTTCGATCCCTTAAGGTAATTTTAAAAGTTTGGAATGAAAAATACTTTCTTTATAGAAAATGTTCCGCAATTGATAAATTTGCGTTAAATGATGTAATTTTTTATTAAACTTTGTATGAACATATCTACTCGACTAATAATTACTTTTAAAGTACTCATATATCATATTATTCCTTATGAAGTAGTGAAATGATTTTATATAAATCGGAACATTGGAATTGTTATTACTAAAATTTCCACGACATTTAACGCAATAACTAATGTTGGGGAGACTTGACCAAAATTTTATGGGGAGACTTGCAGGCGACAATAAGCTGAAAAAAGATTCAAAGTTTCTGATATTTACTATGCTGTGGTACCTACTGTTAGTGTTAATCACGTAAAAAAATCCTACCTCAAACATCAGTCTGTATCTTTTAGTACGAGTGAACAAAGTTAGCAGTAATACTGTTGATTTCGTGGCATGTGAACACGCAATGGAAGTAGTACAATTAATCCTTAAAATGAAATGCATTAAAATAAATCGGAATTTCTGAAATGCAACCCTTTTATATTTTTTACTGCTACTTAAGGATCTCGACTACATGAAAAAAAGGATGGTAGTATATTTCGTGTAATTATTTTTGGTTCTGATTTTTCAAAATTCTCTTGGTCAAGTCTCCCCAGGCCTTGGTCGAGTCTCCCCGCAGTGGGGACACTTGACCAAAAAAAATTGTCACATAAAAACTTTCAGGACTTTTGAAAAAGTCAATTCAACATTCTGCAAAAAATTATGAACACGCACAATATCTTTGCACATTATATCTCAATAACTTTTGAAGGATTGATTTTTTTTAGAGATTTACGCAGGTTTAGCTGAAAACCTGATGTCCCCTACTTAAAAAAAATCCTCCCTTTGCACGAAGTACGAACAGCACCATGCTTCTTTCACCAGTGGTTCTCAACCCATAGGGTACTGGTTCTGATAGTTTAAGATCTTAATTTGACCTAGATTACTGATAAATAATGATCTTGATTCTTCTACATACATTTTTAATGCAATAACAATGTAATATGTATTTAAATATAATGAATATAATAAACCATGAAAATTAATTTCCATGATTCAAAAAAGCACAATGGCATTAGTTTTTTTTTTAATTCCGGGTACTGTTAGAAGACTGGTGTTCTAATAAATCGTTTTCGAATAGTGATAAGATGTAAACTTCATACGTCTCCCAACCTTTGAACGGAACGGATCGTTATATTTCACAGTGGTGTTCGGTGTGTAAATTTCAGTGATTCAAGGTCATCCTTTGTTCGTTCGTTCGTTTGCTGGTGCCGGCAGTAAATCCAGTACATTGTTTTCGCTGGTGCGGAACAATCGACGTTGTTTGCAGATAAGTTTTGCTTTATTTTTTTTTCCTCGTTTGCTTTCTTTCCTTTTCCCTACTTTTACTCTACCTTGTAATCAAATAATAAGACACATTCCCGTTTATATAACGCTCTGCCCTCGTGCTTAAATGGCCGAGGGCGAAATACCATCTGATGTAATCATGGAAGTCCCTGATCCCCCTAATACTCGCATTGCTCCCCGTATAAAGCAGTACCCAGAAGGTTCCTCTGGGCCATGGGTGGTATATTTTCGGACCGGAGAGAAACCGGTTAATATATTAAAACTTTCTCGAGATCTGACTGCTAATTACCCGGCCGTAACTCAGATAACACGTGTTCGGGCAAACAAGATACGTGTTCTAGTGAGTGATCTCGGCCAGGCAAACGCGATTGCTTGCTGTGAGCGCTTTACGCGGGAATTTAAAGCGTACGTGCCTTGTGTGGCCTGTGAAATCGATGGGGTAGTGTCCGAACCGGGCCTGAAATGCGAAGAACTGTTGGAGCACGGGGTTGGCTGCTTTAAGGACCCCTCACTTGAACAGATTAAGATCTTGGAATGCAAACAATTGTATACCGCAAACACCGAGGGAGGTAAGACTACCTACTCTCTATCAGGCTCGATTCGGGTGACATTCGCCGGGTCCTCTCTTCCCAACTACATCCTCCTTGACAAGGTTCGCCTACCAGTTCGCCTGTTCGTACCGCGGGTCATGAACTGCAGCAATTGCAAGCAGTTGGGCCACACAGCCACATATTGTGGAAATAAGAAACGATGCGGCAAATGCGAAGGAGAGCATGAGGATGACTCCTGCGACAAAGAAACTGAAAAGTGTATTTGCTGCGGGGGCCCTTCACATGCTCTTAAATCATGTCCTGCGTACAAGCAGCGCGGGGATAAAATTAAGCGCTCCCTTAAGGAACGCTCAAGGCGTTCTTATGCAGAAATGCTAAAGAATGCTTCGCCATCTGTCCTGTCCGAAAATCCCTATGCTGGTTTGGCTAACGTTGAGCAAGAATCTGACGACCCACGAGAGGGAACATCTTTGGTTAACCCAGGGGAATCCAGGAAGAGGAGAAATCCAGCCTCCCCTACATTGCCTCGTAAGGGTGCCAAGGTGTCGTCCACTCAGAGTGCGCCATCTACAACCAATAAATCCAACGGAAGTGATGCACAAAAGCCGAAGCAATTTGCTCCAGGACTTGGAAATATTAATTCTTACAAGGAGTACCCACCACTTCCAGGGACATCCAAAACCCCAAGTGTCCCCTTTTTTCAAACAGATACTCAGTCCAGTAGCGGACTAATGAAATTTTCTGACATAGTGGACTTAATTTTCACAGCTTTCAATGTTACTGATCCTCTTAAAAGCCTTCTGATACGTTTTCTCCCTATAGTGCAAACATTTTTGAAGCAGTTGACTACTAAATGGCCCCTCCTTGCAGCGATCGTATCCTTCGATGGCTAAGTCATCGAACGAGGTCACCGATTCGATCACTGTTCTACAGTGGAACAGCAGAAGTATCCTCCCGAAAATCGATTCCTTTAAATTTTTACTAAATAGTTTAAAATGTGATGCTTTCGCATTATGTGAAACTTGGTTAACTTCCAATATAAATCTCAACTTCCACGACTTTAATATAATTCGTCTGGATCGAGAAAACCCCTATGGAGGAGTACTTTTGGGGATTAAAAAGTGCTATTCTTTCAACCGAATTAACCTCCCTTCGACACCAGGCATTGAAATTGTCGCTTGTCAAGTTTTAATCAAAGGTAAAGACCTTTGCATTGCTTCCATCTACATTCCTCCTAGAGCCTCGGTAGGGCACCGAACGCTTTGTAATATCACGGAATCCTTACCGGCACCGCGGCTAGTTCTGGGAGACTTTAACTCGCACGGTACGGTATGGGGCTGTCTTCATGATGATAATAGATCAACATTAATCCAAGATCTTTGCGATAATTTCAACATGACCATTTTAAACACGGGAGAAATGACGCGGATTCCTACACCACCAGCACGCGCAAGCGCGTTGGATTTATCGCTTTGCTCGACATCGCTACAGTTAGATTGCATGTGGAAGGTGATCCCTGATCCCCACGGTAGCGATCATTTGCCTATCGTGATTTCAATTGCTAACGGTTCAAGACCATCGGAAACAGTCAATGTCTCGTATGACCTCACACGGAACATTGATTGGAAGAGTTACGCGACCGCGATATCCGTTAAAATCGAATCCACTCAAGAACTTCCTCCGGAGGAAGAGTACAGGTTTTTGGCTGGCTTGATTCTCGACAGTGCGAGTCAAGCTCAGACTAAACCAGTACCCAGCGCGAATACCCATGGACGGTCTCCCACCCTGTGGTGGGATAAAGAGTGCTCAGAGCTGTACGCGGAAAAGTCCACTGCATATAAGGCCTTCCGGGAAGACGGGTTACCCGCTAGCTATCAACAGTACGCGTCGTTAGAAAGGCGAATGAAGAGTCTAATGAAAGCCAAAAAACGCAGTTATTGGCGCCGGTTCGTCGACGGGTTAACGAGAGAAACAGCGATGAGCACTCTTTGGGGTACGGCTCGACGTATGCGTAACCGTAATAGTACCAACGAAAACGTGGAATATTCAAACCGTTGGATATTCGCTTTCGCCAAGAAGATCTGTCCGGACTCTGTCCCGGTACAGAAAACGTGCCGCGCCGCGTCTCCTCACGATACCGCGAACGAAACACCGTTTTCGATGGTGGAGTTCTCACTTGCTCTCTTATCGTGCAACAATAACGCCCCAGGGTTAGACAGAATCAAATTCAACTTGCTGAAGAATCTGCCTGACACTGCAAAAAGGCGCTTGTTGAATTTATTTAACAAGTTTCTTGAGGGTAACATTGTCCCTTATGAATGGAGGCAAGTGAAGGTCATCGCCATCCAAAAACCAGGAAAACCAGCCTCCGACCACAACTCGTATCGGCCGATTGCAATGCTGTCCTGTATTCGGAAGTTATTCGAGAAAATGATCTTGTTTCGCCTCGACAATTGGGTTGAAGCAAATGGCTTACTGTCAGATACACAATTTGGCTTCCGCAAAGGCAAAGGGACGAACGATTGCCTTGCGTTGCTTTCTACAGAAATCCAAATGGCCTATGCTAACAAAGAGCAGATGGCATCAGTCTTCTTGGATATTAAGGGGGCTTTTGACTCAGTTTCTATCAACATTCTGTCAGAGAAGCTGCACCAGCATGGTCTTTCGCCAATTTTAAATAACTTTTTGCTAAACCTGTTGTCTGAAAAGCACATGCACTTTTCGCATGGCGATTTAACAACATCGCGATTTAGCTACATGGGTCTTCCCCAGGGCTCATGTCTAAGTCCCCTGCTCTACAATTTTTACGTGAATGACATTGACGATTGTCTTGCCAATTCATGCACGCTAAGGCAACTTGCAGACGACGGGGTGGTCTCTGTTACAGGGCCCAAAGCTGCCGACTTGCAAGGTCCATTACAAAATACCTTGGACAATTTGTCTGCTTGGGCTCTTCAGCTGGGTATTGAGTTCTCCACGGAGAAAACTGAGTTGGTTGTTTTTTCTAGGAAGCGTGAGCCGGCGCAACTCCAGCTTTTATTAATGGGTGCAACGATCAACCAGGTTTTCACATTTAAATATCTCGGGGTCTGGTTCGACTCTAAAGGTACCTGGGGATGTCACATTAGGTATCTGAAACAGAAATGCCAACAAAGGATCAACTTTCTCCGAACAATAACTGGAACATGGTGGGGTGCTCACCCAGGAGACCTGATCAGGTTGTACCAAACAACGATATTGTCGGTGATGGAGTACGGGTGTTTTTGTTTCCGCTCCGCTGCGAACATACACTTCATCAAACTGGAGAGAATCCAGTACCGTTGCTTGCGCATTGCCTTGGGTTGCATGCACTCGACCCATACGATGAGTCTCGAAGTGCTGGCGGGCGTTCTTCCGCTAAAAAATCGATTTTGGGAACTCTCATATCGATTGCTCATCCGATGCGACATTCTGAACCCGTTGGTAATTCAAAATTTCGAGAGGCTCGTCGAGCTTAATTCTCAAACCCGATTTATGTCCTTGTACTTCGACTACATGGCACAGAGCATCAATCCTTCTTCGTACAATCCCAACCGTGTCCGTTTCCTAGATACTTCTGATTCTACTGTATTCTTCGACACATCCATGAAGGAAGAGATTCGTGGAATCCCGGACCATATACGCCCTCAAGTGATCCCCAATATATTTTATAATAAATTCCGAGAAGTCGACTGTGACAAAATGTTCTACACTGACGGATCAAATCTCGATGGGTCCACTGGCTTCGGTATCTTCAACAATACTATCACCGCTTCATTCAAGCTCAATGATCCCGCTTCAGTTTACGTCGCAGAGTTAGCTGCAATTCAGTACACCCTTGGGATCATCGACACTCTGCCCACAGATCACTACTGCATCGTTTCGGACAGCCTCAGCTCTATCGAGGCTCTTCGTGCGGTGAAGCCTAAAAAGCAACTCCCGTATTTTCTGGGGATGATACAGGAGTCCTTGTGTACGTTATCTGAAAAATCTTATCAGATTACCTTTGTTTGGGTCCCCTCTCATTGTTCTATCCCGGGCAATGAAAAGGCCGACTCATTAGCAAAGGCGGGCGCATTAAATGGTGACATATACGAAAGACCAATCTGCTTCAACGAATTTTTTAGTATTTGTCGTCAGAGGACGCTCAACAGTTGGCAAACCTCGTGGAGCAACGGGGAACTTGGACGATGGCTACATTCGATTATCCCAAAGGTATCAACGAAGCCTTGGTTCGGGGGGATGGATGTGGGTCGGGATTTTATTCGCGTAATGTCCCGACTTATGTCCAATCACTACACCATGGATGCGCATTTGCGGCGTATTGGGCTTGCGGAGAGTAGTCTGTGCGCTTGTGACGAGGGCTATCACGACATCGAACACGTTGTCTGGGTGTGCGCCGGGTATTTGGACGCCAGGTCTCAGTTAAAGGAATCCCTTCGGGCCCGAGGTAGACCACCCAATGTACCAGTCCGAGATATGCTGGCAACTCGTGATTTCCCCTATATGTCCCTTATTTATACCTTCATAAAAACGATAAATATCCCAATTTAGCCCCCCTCTTTTATCTCTCGTTTTTAGAGTTTCCTCCTGCCTTGTGGAACCGATCAGCTCCAGAGTGCCACTATGTAATCGCCGTCGCCCTTACCACTACGCCTGCATAGAAGGAAACTGAAGCGAGAGCGACTCGAGGTCCGATGACTTTTGAAGGATTCCCCGCGGGTCCGAAGAATACCATCCGCCAATCCGGTACTCGACGACTTACTAGACTGAGGCGCAAATTTGTTTCGCTGATCCCCCTTGCCCCCCCCCCCCCCCGTTCGAGCGAAAGTTGCAAGTTTTGCTCTTCTTTCCCTGTCTCTCCCCTGTCCTTGATACAACTGCTGCTACACTGATGCGGAAATAAGCCACCCTCTGAATATCTTGACCAAGCATAAGTTTTAGTTAAAAAATTCAAATTAGTATTCTGTATTCCTAGTTTTAAGATAGCTATAATTTTTACTCTTTATTGAAACTCTTGTCCTCCATCTTGTAAATAGAATTGAATCCCCAGTTTTAAGATTTCTGTGAAGTTTCTCATAAATATTTGTTCCCCCTTTTGTGTACTAAACTATATTGTTAGTTTTAAGATAACCGTAAAATATTTCGTAAAATACTATTACTCCCCCTCTTGTATATCAAAGTGAATCCCTTGTTTTAAATTTTTTCATAAAAAATTTTTTTGGCCCTCTCTTGTATATTGAATCTTATTTCTAGTCTTAAGATAGCTGTAAACTTTTTTTTTCCTTTGTAAAAAAAATATTTCAACATTGTAACCTCCTAGTTTTAAGATATCCAAAATGTAAAAACATAAGCATTTGGCACCGCCAAGCTAACGCATTTGTGCCTATCAAATAAACGAAATGAATAAAAAAAAAAAAGATGTAAACTTCATTCTATACGCTACTCCTACGTATTGTAACGCAAAGTTCAATAGGTACTTCAAACTTTCGCGCAGCTCAGGTTGAGATTGACATTCATTACGCTCATGTACTACTCTCGGTAGTAGTAAACATATGCAACAAGAGAACAGACGTAATTGCAGGATGGCGGTTTTGTTGTTTTACACGACGTCCGTAGATTGATTCAATCCATGTTTTATTTGCTTAGACCGAGACACGTGGCAATCCCATCCACAACCTATTAAACCAAACCGCATCAAGATATCTCTCATAATCCAATCCATTTCGCAAGCAATCAAAGCCTGTTCAAACAACCATGGACCTCCGCTCTGCCGTCTTTCTGTTAGCCTGCCTAGGAGAAAATCCCTCCGCCTCGCAGCTGCAAAATGCGGAAAGCAAACAAATTGAAATAATGGAACGGGATTTCCTTTAAACCGCAGCTAATTCGATTGATTAATAGTATGCCCTTATCCGAGCATAAATCATCGCCTAATTATAATTCCTGTGAAATGGGGCAACACTTTAGAGGTCTGAGTACATGAAGAAATTTTGTTGACCAACAAAAAACATACAAAGTTCGCCAAGCCAAGTATGACGAGCTATCTAATTAGGATTCTAACTGATTTATTATCCCTCGCTGCGGTTTTACAAACGGTATGGAAGCGGAAAGTTCAAATGTTTAGGGAAGAATTTTAGGATACGATGCCGTGGAACTTGTGCGTTATGTGAAATCGTACCATGGGAGGGAGTTGAAATCCCAATGGCAACCAATTAAAATTTCGGTGAAATTCAATGATTATGGTGAATGATTGAAGTCATTTCTTTTACTGAATGAACCCTAAATAATTTTGATTCAAATTTCTTACGATAGGGGAGCCCGGGGCTATTTTGCAGTGTTTCCAATTTCCATTTTTTTGTTTAAATTTAGATAGATTTTGCAAAATAGATTACGTTGCATAAAAGGGTAGACTGTTCGCAACACCTCAGAGTTTTTTCAAAGTTTTTGATGCATTGTCTTCAATTTAAGGGGTTATATATGGTGAGATGCGGGAAAAAAGGGAAAAGTTTGAATTTTTATTAAGGTATGTAACTATATTTTTATGAAATACTTGTTATACGTTTAGCGTAGTACAATGTCCAATTTGCAAAATCCACTTGAGAAAATAAAAAAATATTAATAATTGTCGAAGCTATAGCAATTTCCGCAAAACGCGTTTTTTCAAAGAGGTTTGCCGTGACTACGATTCCAGTCCAACAGCTCAACAGAAACCATCAAACTAAAAAAAATCATTAGTATATGTACCTGTGGTGTCCTTGAACGATCGATTAAAAAAATTTCTTCTTTTTGGAAACGATTTTTCCAAAAAAATCACTATTTTCACCTGAAAAAAATTATTAAAAAAATTTATAACAATAATATGAAAATTTTGACGAAAAAATGGAATCGTTCAATGACACGGCAGTTAAATTACGAACAAGTCAAAAAAAAGTTTAGAGATCGGTTGAAAACTTTACCGGCAATCGTAGTCACCGCAAAGACGCCTTTGGGAAACATTATTTCGAGATAATCGCGTTTCAACCATAAGCAAAACCTCCAAGATGAAAAACGCTCTTACTTTGCGTCCACTGCTCCGATCTCTATAAAAATTTGAGGTAACATTCTTAAGAACCTGAGCTTTACGATAGAAGAATAAAAAAATTTCGATTTTTGGCCGACCTCAATGTATATAGCCCCTTAATAGACATAAAAACATGCCGTGGAAATCTCACTAAGCTACCCCGTCCATGGGGTAAGTGAGTTGTATATATGAGGTATATATGGCGGTACACTAGAAAACAAGCAATCAAATGGAAATTCTAGTACTTCAGAAGTTCATATCGAACGTACTGAATATCTTTTCAAAGAAACTGTTAATCAATCGGCACCTGCCATTTTTATACATTCTCTGTACCCAGACATTTTGATTTCGAAGCGTACTTCATATTCAAAAACCAATTTGCCAATTTCTTCAAGTGATTCTTCAAAGTAAATGTCCCTTACATTGGTGAGATACACAAGAAAAAAAATCGCTGAAGTGAATTCCAGAAACAAAAACAGGTGACTATTTTTGCACTGGTACTAGTACCGCAAACATGTATCGCGTGCGTCACCACCAACTTACCACAACCGAACATTTTATGAAAGAAGTAACAAAAAAATACTTTTGTTTGTGATTAGGCTTATTATCAATACGAATGCTGAAAGCCCAACTGTACTGTAGGGGAGCCCGAGGCTAGTTAGCGGTTGGGGTAGGTTGGCGGAATCCCTTTTTCTTCGTTTCTATTAGACATACAGTGCTGCCTCTCGTTGTATACCTCAAATTATGCGAAACCCATGTGTTTTTTGTTGAAAAACATTTTATTTTGTAGAAGTTGTGGGCGATATTGTGGTTTCGAGCATACCAAGTAAATTTTCTAAATTTTAAATACTTTGTGTTATTTAGGGTGATTTTCAATCTATTTCTATTTCTATATTTTTCGATAGTGCGTGAAAAGAGCTTTCAGTATCCGTATAGATATTATATCTATCCATGAATTAAAGTTATTTTTTAAATAGTTTTTTATAAAATATTTTAAATTTTATTGATTGAATATACGGTCTGTCCTTTCATGCAATATGTTCTATTTTGAAAGTTTTACCTACACCAAAGCGGTAAAAAATCGAAACTAAACACACCGCCAACTAGCCCCGGTCTCCTCTATGCTGCTTGTCGTTCTGCTGCTGTTTACGGAAAGGTTGCTTCTTTCAACCGGCCGAGAAAACAATGGCCGTGTTCTACTTGATCCCTTCCGACAGCAGTCCTTGATGGTTAAGATATGAGTTAGGCTGCTTTGTTGGAACCCTAGCCGCGGTGACAATATATCGACGGACGTGTTCTTCGTAGGCTGAGCCGATTTCTGATCTGTTTCCCTCTTCTGAGCTGTTTGGTGTAGAGAAGAGCAAGGCTCGTTCGGCTTACCCTCTACAGTGAGGGGGTGGGTGTTTTGGATCAACGTATTGTGTCAAGGATCACAAGCGGGTGGTCGAAGATCTCAAGAGGCTTCCCATAGTTCAGTGAGTGTGGCAAAAAAACTTCACGTGAACAAAACTTTTGTACTAGATGTAAAATACAAATAAAAAGAAGAAAATAATTAAAATAAATGAAATGAATAAAATGAATAACATGAATAAAATACATAAAATGAATGCAATTAATAAAATGGATAACATAAATAAAACATGGTTGAAGAATATAAGCTGATTAAAATGGAATTATTAAAACTCCAATAAACCTAATCAAATGATCAAAATTAAAAATAAAGTGAGTAAAAGTGATGTAATAATTAAAGCAATTTAAATAAGTATTATATGCAACAACATAAGAAATGAAAAGTATAAAATTAATAAAATAAATAAAATTTTAATAGAATATTACGGGAAAAATGAATTAAATTAATAAGAGTAGATGGATAAAGGTAATACGTATATTCAATCAATAAAATTTAAAATATGCAAGAACTATTAAAATGTTATGAATAAAATTATTGAAATTCATTAAATAAATAAAAATATTACGTAATTAAAACGAATGAATAGAGTAAAGGTTATTTAATGTATAAAACGAATAAAGCAAATAAAATAAAGCAAAATGATGGAGAAGAATGACAAGAAAATAATAAATCAAGCAAAGAAATTGATAATCTAAATGCAATAAAAAAAATTAAAAGAAATAGAATTTAGCAAAGCAAAGTGCCAAAATGAACAAAATTATTATAATATACAAAATGAATACTGAATAAATTAAATGAATAGAATATTTAAAACGAATAAAATACATAAAATAAACAAAACAATGACAATGCATAAATTGAATGAACTAAAATAATAATTTCTTGGATGCATTTTAAATATAGATAATGAATAAAATCAATAAGATTAATTTAAGGCCATTGTATCAGATAATCCTGAAATATTTGTTAAACCTTTGGAAAGGTTTGTTCAACAGCATTGAATAACCAATGAACTTCTCAGTATTTCCATTCTTTTCTCTTTCTACCTTTTAGTTTCGTTCTTTTTTGAGGTCATCGTACAAGTTTATCTGATGTTTCAAATTTTTTTGAAGGTCCCCAATAATTAGGAAACTGCTACGTTTAAATTGTTTCAGATTTAAAAGACACCTTTTTGGTAATAGACGTCTGGCAAAAATACCAAATGACCAACATATCAGAGGAATATCCCTTCATAGCAAGGGTTAGACCAGCATAATACAAACGTGAAGAAACTTTTCCAACGACAACAAATATATTCATTGTCACGTAGGGTGAATTATTGAATTTGTTTCCGAAAATACCTCAGATCAACACAAACGCCCTAATTATTTATACGGAAACAGGGAGTGAAAAAGAGGATGTGTATGTGCGTTGGAAAACGAAATAATGACAGATGAATAGAGAAACAGAGAGAGAGAGAGACATTTTTTGCTCTCATTTATGCCACCCTTCAAATATGAATATGAACTATTAGAGAAAGCTATCCCCTCCTTACTAGTTGATTATCTGTATAATCATATACCTTCAAATGTCTAACTCGCGGTGAACGCAATGCCTAATACAAATGGCAAATACCCCATCTATGGAGAAAGTTGTTACGTATCCTTGAGTGAACTCACACTGCAATTTTAGAAAAATAACTCAATCATTTAGTAAATTCTCGGAATGTTTATGGAATCAAATTCCTTGAATTACGCAGATGTGAGTTCATACCTCGATATTCAAAAAGGGTCAAGTTTGCAAAATATTGATAACTAAACTTCAAAATGATTCGGAATTCGAAAAATGGTGAAGATTATCTGTTTAGTTTATCGTTGTGGACCCATAAAAAATTTTTATAAGAGATGCTTGGTCGACGAAATATTAGTTGTACACTTGAGATTTTGACTCATAGTTATAACAAGCAAGAAATATATAATAAAATGTCCGGTGAGCTCATACGAAAAAGCAAGTTTTATTATTTCAATGCAATTTCCATACCACAACTAGATTTACCATAACTTGAAAAAATATCATATTATTAATTTTACGTTTCGGGTACTTTTCGCTAAAGAATACGAGAAAAAGTTTTCGAAAAAAAGTGTAAATCTTACGTCAAGCGACACATATGTTGGTTTAATCAAGCTTAATTAAATTTAACATCGCTCGTTCATCAAGTATGTGTATACATTTTATTACATGATGATTGAGAAGTGGTAAAACCGCGCAGTATATGTATCTCGCACTCGAATTGAGACGACAAAGGTGACATAGATAAAGGTAAAGTTCTCGATTATACATATAATGTTTGGTTATATATTACATGTTATGATACCGACGCCTGGAATTTCTTTTCATTTGTAGCGGGCCGTTTGAAAGGTTACAAGCGGTTGGTTAGAAACGAAACCTCGTTCGCAAAATAATCAATTAAAAATAGATAGTATAAAACACAGTCATTACCTACCTACCTAGATAAGTGATTTATGCTCATCATTATCCAATTTCCACCGAAATAGCCTAACCTTCGAAAAGCTATCATTTCACATCTGCTGTCGCACTATACATATGGGCATTAGACTCGTAAATCCCGCCGATTCATTAACACTCCTTTGAAGCAGCAATTATACATCCGTAAACGATCCGCTCCTGGTGATGCTAGCTAGATACCTAATGCCAGGCGCATCTCACCACACTCGCATGTGTCGAGTTGTAGTTTTCGTCACTTTTTTGTAACATACAGAAAAAGCACCAACAAATAAATGTCCGACGCCTAAACGAGAAAAATAAGACGACCTCATGTTTATGTGACTGTTTAACGTCATTCGACGCTATAGGCATCCGTCCGCAGCCGGAGAGCATAAAGCTGTAATATGCGGACGTGTTTACCGAGAAACGCAACTGGTTAGCATCCGTCATGAGAAATATTCCAGCAGCGGCGTGAAGTCTGGTACAAAAGGAAATAGAAACGGGTATCGGACATCTCTACTCATCACTGTCTAGACAGATTATTATCATCGGACAATTGGAAGGTTTTGGAAAGATCGGCAACATCTATCATTGGGTATGCTTTGTTTTCATGAATTTTCAACTTACTAACGCCGCCATTCTAATTGTATGAATTGGTTGTGGTTATCGGTTGATTTCAAGTGCTGGGCTTGATTTTACGCTGAAACGTAATTTTTGAACATAAAGTAATTTTGAATCAGGTACTCGGTCGATGTACGCTATCAAACTTTCAGGAAAAGATGGAGTAAAACGCACTCCTAAGGCCCCTTATCATAAGCTAAATATAGAACATTAATCCTTTAAATATAATCGCATTTATAACGCTTTGCAAAATAATCAAAGCTTGACATTCCTGGAATCCGGAGGAACTGCTCTCGAGTCCTGTTTGTCTCTGACTTACTGTTTGCCAGGGTGAATTGCTCTACAATCCTCTAACGTCTGGATCTTCAAGCCCGCGTTCCAGCTCTAAGTAATAACTCTCCTCTGGGTGTTCCGTTCATGAGAGCCAGCCTTGGTCGCCAGAGCGCTGTTACTGGACTCCAGCGTATTTTTAACAGTGTAGCGACGGCCTTGGAGCTAAAATATTATCAATTTCTGTAATTAGTTTAAGCTACCACCATTGGGGCCAAGGGGTCAGTTAGTGAAAGTATAACAAATAAACAATAAACACAATAAACATCTCCCTTTGTTAAAATTAAAACAGCCCGATGCAAGAACTTGGGAGTTATGGACCTAGAAGCGGTTGGGCCCACCATATGCTAACTACTGTCAACGTCTGTACATCAGAACGGGGAAGCCACCACCTAGTAACCTTGGAGGTCTACGGGGAGTCAATCCCCGTGGTAGAACTGATCGCAGAACACGCGATCAACACTGTGGCGGAATGGATGAGCGCGAGAGACCTGGAGCTCGCTCAGCATAAGACGGAGGTGGTTATCGTCAACAACCGCAAGTCGGCACAACATGCAATTATCCAGGTGGGAGAAGTCGCGATCACTTCACAGCGGAGTCTGAAGTCTCTCGGAGTCATCATAGACAACAAGCTAACCTTCGGCCGCCATATCGACTATGCGTGCAAGAGAGCTTCGACTGCTGTTGCGGCATTATCGAGGATGATGTCCAACAGCTCAGCGGTATGCGCCAGTAGACGTAGGTTACTGGCAGGCGTTGCCGTATCTATCCTCAGGTACGGCGGCCCGTCCTGGTCAAGAGCACTGAGGATAACCAGTTACCTGCAGAAACTGAAGAGCACCTACCGCGTGAGGTGCCTCAGAGTGATATCTGCTTACCGCACGGTATCACACGATGCATCCTGCGTGATAGCGAGCATGATGCCAGTCAGGCTGGTCATCCGGGAAGATGAGGAGTGCTTTGAGCTGCATGGTATTAGAGGAGCCCGCGAGCGCACCAGGGTGGCTTCGGTCACCAAATGGCAGCGTGAGTGGGATAACTCCTCGAAAGGTAGGTGGACCCACTGGCTGATGGGGAAATTCACTTCCATCTGACACAATTCCTGTCAGGCCATGGCTGCTTCCGACAGTACCTCCACAGGTTCGGGCACGCGAAGGTCCCCGTCTGCCCTGACTGCCCAGGTGTTGACGAAACTGCTGAGCACAAGCTATTCGTATGTCCTCGCTTCGACGTCGAAAGGAGAGCAATGCTTGACGTTTGTGGCTGGGACACAACCCCTGATACCCTTATTCAGCGGATGTGTCAAGCGGTGGAGAAGTGGAACGCAGTCTCGATTGCAACCACTCAGATTGCCTGTAGGCTACAGAGAATCTGGCTCACCGAGCAACAGACGACGGGCACGACTAACTAGTGATTTGTTAGTTGGAGCGGAAAGGACCGAGCGCGAAAAAGTGAATTGTCTGTTCATGCTGAGGCAGGTTTGGCGCAGCGAATGGCAACCGGGTAAGGGGTAAACCCAGCCACCCCGAAGCAAGGCAGAAGAGTGAGAGAATATGGTATATATAGACTGTCTCATGCAATGATGGGAGGGTCGCAGCGTAGTATGTTGGCACTTCGCTATTGATACCTCGTGGCGTGGCAGAGGAGTGAAGGGTGAGCATCCAAGTCATCCTCACACGGTATGTTAGGGGTGAGCACAAAAGTAAGCCTCTCATGGTATGTTAGAGGTGAGCACAAAAGTAAGCCTCACAAGGTACGAAAAAGGTGAGCACCCAAGTAAGCCTCACATGGTATGTCATTAGTGGGCCTAAGAAAAATGTCCCACATGGGATGCCAGGGGGAGCGACAGGGGTGTAATAGAGTGGTATGATTGAGAGTGAATCAGGTGATAGGGTGAGCATCCAGGTCAGCCTCACATGGTATGTTAGAGGTGAGCAAAAAAGTAAGCCTCAAAAAGTACGAAAAAGGTGAGCACACAAGTAAGCATCACATGGCGTGGTAGGGATGAGCACAAAAGTAAGTCTCACATGGAGTATTAGAGAGTGAATCAGGGTGTGACAGAGCGAGCACCCAAGTAAGCCTCATACAGGATGTATGAACGCATGCGCGAGAGTACATCAAGTACAGCCATTCCCCCAAAAGTAATACCGAGAGATAGTCCCTGGAGAGAACAATGGCGGAGCCCAATGGAGTTTAGTCGGTATTACCTTGTTCATGGTGGAGCCCGACACTCCAGTACACTCCGTGTGGTAGCTTGGCATCTACTAAGCACGTGCACTGGGTCAGTGCGTAAATTGCATTCTCCATTGTAAAAAAAACACCTAGTTAGGAATGCAAATTTTGTAATTTATTTCTCGCATCAATGAAAATATTTTTGATGTGCAATTTCATATTAATTTTAGTGGTTTTAAAATAGTTTATATAAGGAAAAAAGCGAAAAAAATGAAAAATTTCAATGAAATTGCCATTGTTTTGTTTCAGAATTTGTGCGGCATAAAACCGCCTCGGCTTATATAATTATCAAATTCTCAGACCGATATTCCTGTTTTCAATTAAAAAGTCAACCAGATCAATAAAAGGGGTATCGTAAAACGGGGGAACATTGATCATTTTTCAAAAGTTTTTCCTCCAATTTAAAGAGATGCAACTACTTGTATCTTTAAAACAATATGTTGGTATCCATTGATTGAAAATGTCCAAAGTGTTGGATATTTTATTTCGTTTAAAGATAAAATAACTTTGAAGTAAATTTTCATTCGTTGTTTTCGGGGTAGCTTGGATCAGCAAATGATTTGTATCCAAAAGAGAAATAACGCTCGAAATGTTGTGTCAACTGGCAATTTCATGGTCCGATAGTGTGACGTCTTGAAAGTAAATCAAATTGTCTAGAAGGATGCAGTATACTTTTATCAAAATTTTTCGGGAAATGAATTATTGGACAAATATATTTACACTTTCTAAAAAAATGATCAGGTTAGTTGAAGCTGAATTATTTCAAATATTCAAGGGATTTTTTGAAAAGATTGAAACGACGCAGGAGAGTTGTTCTTGAAAGGTAGACTTTTTCATGGATGCTTGTATACAATAAACCATATACGTCGTTACAATAAGTCGTATAAGATTGTTTAGAGATGCCTAATGTCACCTATGATTTACTAAACTGGTGTTGTTTTTTCCAGAAATTTTTTACAATGCTTTATTAAAGTAAAGGTGCATTTTTCCACGGGAGTACGATTTATGCCATCTTCCCGCCTTCCAGAAACTCGGTTGAAAAAAAATAATCAAAATCTAAAATGTATGAATATTAACGATCCCGGTCCATAGAGGAAGATCGGATAAAACGCACTTCTGAGAAAAAATACACCTCTTACTTATTTATGAAAAATTGCTGAACAATTCTGAAAAACGATAACGCCAGCCGGAAGTCCGTCGTAGTAAACATACACCGCCAAAGTTTCACAACCTTATATAAATTGCAGCTCGAGATATAAAAGAAATACTAGCGTGCTTTTCTCGTGTAATCATTGCAGCTCGCGTAATAAGGATTATCGGCTCATATAAATGATGTTTTACCATTATCCCTCTAGTGCCCAAATTTTTATTTGGCTTGAAAAAACTTTTGTATTTGGGTTTCGTGATGAGAATAACGAAAATAATGTTGATAATTCAAGTAAGCAATGGATTTTTCATTAAAACCATAAAATAAGTAGGCCGCCTAGAGGCGATCCAGCCATCTCTGAGAAAAATGAGTGACATTATTTGACACATACGCACATACATACACACACATACACACACATACACACACATACACACACATACAGACTTTTTCCGATCTCGACGAACTGAGTCGAATGGGATATGACACTCGGCCCTCCGGGCCGGGATTAAGTTGACGTTTTTCAGAGTGATTGCATAACCTTTCTATATGAGAAAGGCAAAAATGTGCCAAAATCCAAAAAAGTGAATTGTCGTCAATTTTTTTTCGAGTTTGCATCAAATCTGGACGTTTCATGCACCTTGAACACATTTAGCATCAAAAATAAAAATTCTATTTTCAATTCTCCTATAGTTTATATGAGAAATTTCTGTGTGGCCGCACTCTGAAACCCGTAATTCCGGAACCAGAATTCCGATCGATCCAAAATTAAATAGCATGGGATGGGAAGGTTGCACCTTTCATTTGAGACTAAGTTTGGGCAAATCGGTTAAGCCATCTCTGAGAAAAATGAGTGACATTATTTGACACATACGCACATACATACACACACATACACACACACATACACACATACATACACACATACACACACACATACAGACTTTTTCCGATCTCGACGAACTGAGTCGAATGGGATATGACACTCGGCCCTCCGGGCCGGGATTAGGTTGATGTTTTTCAGAGTGATTGCATAACCTTTCTATATGAGAAAGGCAAAAATGTGCCAAAATCTAAAAAAGTGAATTGTCGTCAATGTTTTTTCGAGTTTGCATCAAATCTGGACGTTTCATGCACCTTGAACACATTTAGCATCAAAAATAAAAATTCTATTTTTAATTTTTCCTATAGTTTATATGAGAAATTTCTGTGTGGCCGCACTCTGAAACCCGTAATTCCGGAATCAGAATTCCGATCGATCCAAAATTAAATAGCATGGGATGGGAAGGTTGCACCTTTCATTTGAGACTAAGTTTGGGCAAATCGGTTAAGCCATCTCTGAGAAAAATGAGTGACATTATTTGACACATACGCACATACATACACACACATACACACACACATACACACATACATACACACATACACACACACATACAGACTTTTTCCGATCTCGACGAACTGAGTCGAATGGGATATGACACTCGGCCCTCCGGGCCGGGATTAGGTTGATGTTTTTCAGAGTGATTGCATAACCTTTCTATATGAGAAAGGCAAAAATGTGCCAAAATCTAACAAAGTGAATTGTCGTCAATTTTTTTTCGAGTTTGCATCAAATCTGGACGTTTCATGCACCTTGAACACATTTAGCATCAAAAATAAAAATTCTATTTTTAATTTTTCCTATAGTTTATATGAGAAATTTCTGTGTGGCCGCACTCTGAAACCCGTAATTCCGGAACCAGAATTCCGATCGATTCAAAATTCAATAGCAGCCGATGGGAAGGTTACACCTTTCATTTGAGACTAAGTTTGGGCAAATCGGTCCAGCTATCTCTGAGAAAAATGAGTGACATTATTTGACACATACGCACATATATACACACACACACATACACACACACATACACATACATACACACATACATACACACATACACATACATACAGACTTTTTCCGATCTCGACGAACTGAGTCGAATGGGATATGACACTCGGCCCTCCGGGCCGGGATTAGGTTGCCGTTTTTCGGAGTGATTGCATAACCTTTCTATATGAGAAAGGCAAAAAGATTCCGCCAACTTACCCCAAACTCCCCTAAATATAATTAAATGATAAGGACATCCATATTCTAACATTCACCCAAAGATTTTAAAACATGCTTCTTTTCAGCGAAAATTGCACATAAAGCTAGTTTCGGTACGATAAGTAATCACAAAAGACTGAAATTTTTTTGCCCAGGTGCCCAACACCGCCTATAGGCGGGCAAAGTGTTTTACCAAAAAGGCTAAACTTCCGAATTATTCCACTAAACCAATTCGCATCTACAGTAAAATGCTGCTAACAGGCTACTCAAAAATATTTTTTTTAGTTATTAAAATTTCCAAAAATAGTTAAAATTTGTTTAATGAAAATTACCACTAAACACAAAATAGTTTTTTTCCACGTGTTCATGAAATTTTCAACTTTGAGCTTCAATTGCCTTTAACAGAAAGCTACGATTATTCAAACAATGTGTGTGTATGAAAGGTGTGAGCGTTGGGAAGAAATACTAGTGCGGATGACAACATACAATCATGTTTCAGCAGTTTTATTTAGATTTTTAAAGAGACCGCCTAGAGGCGGTGTTGGGAACTAGAGGGTTATAACCACCGACAAACTGACATGACACTGTATTTTCAAATTTGGCAAGATATTATTAGAGAGTCGACGCAAAATTTTGTAACTCGTACTGTCAAACGGACGTTCGTTTGACAGTACGAGTTACGAAATTTTCAGTCAACTCTCTAATAATCATCGAAGCTACTCTATGTAACTAGAGTTCCTCCAGTAGAAGTTTGGACAAGAGAAAATTGACAACAATAGTTTCAAGGCACTTGGCTCAAAGAAGTTGGGCTATACTTGAAATAGTTAAAGAAAACTATAACTTTAGAAATATATGTTCTAGTTTTGTTGAACATTTGATAAACAGCTGAATAAATTTTGTAAACATATATATATAAATAATATTTGACAAAATATGAGGTAAATCAGGGCAAATGGCATACACTGCATTTTCGGCGAAAGATTTACGGTCCGATCGTAAATCGTTTCATTCTCGGCAATGGAATAGTTTATTAATCAATGTGATAATAAATCACGAAGTTGTTGTAACGGCATTTAATTTGCAAGGCACTGGAAGGTGAAGTATATTTTTCAATATTATGAGCCATAGTACTCAAGGGAGAGCAAGGAGTTGAAGGAAGAAAGTTTAGAAAAGCGTGGAATAGGGTCATTTGAGCAAGCTTAGAGTTTCCCGGCGACTTAACCTTTTGCATGCTACCGCAGGAGCTAGGATCTTTTGGCATTAGAATGCAAATCACCTGAGTCTGCGGCATGTCCGGACGAGCGTAAAGTAACTTGTTACTTCATGCTGTCGGAACCGACTTAAAGTTGATTAAATTTTTTGATTCACTTTTCATGGAGTCAACCAGAGAACAAAGCCAGTCAATACCGCAATATTGTCCGTGCTTTTCCAAAGGAGACACGATGATTATTTTTCGTCGCAGCAAGATTCGAAGCGCTATTCGGCGCAATGTATTTCTTATGACACTTTAATAAAGGGTGGTGCAATTTTGTGTAAAAACCTTATTGTAAACAAAACATACGAAAACCTGAAACTTTAGAAGCACAGTTTTAGTCAGTTTTCTTGAGAAATTCAGTTAAAGTAAATAATTAGCACACATTAAACTTAGGTAATACATATTCTTCAGCATTTATTATCAAATGCGCCAATTCAATTCGTTGCCTCAAAATGATTAAACATGTTAAGTAATGATGTGTAACTCATTATAAAGATGGAGCTACTGTTCCGACTTTAAATTATTTGCCAAAAATTTTCACTGAAATCGTTCTAGTTGTCATGTCAGTTTGTCGGTGTTATAACAATGCATTCCTGTGCTTTTTTCCGTCATTCGTTCTTTTGTCACACTATTTATGAAAAATCTACTAAATAATTCACTTTTTAGTAGATTTATATCTTTGCTCCATCGAATTGATCGATTGATTGATCTTGCTGACCGTTTAATTGAAAACACTTTTGTGAAATGCCGACAGTGCACCAAATTTCTTGCTTGATCATCGAGCATTCTGTCCAGTTGTTGCGATGCTTTCTGGGTCGTTAATGTGGTACATCTTACCCCCGCACAGATGCTTTTTGCTCCTCTAATATTCCAAAGAGTAATCGAGTATTTTCTATGTTTTTGACCATTTTGCAAAGCGTTATGATTGTGGTTACAGAGGAAAATGTTGGTTACATGATATCATTGATTAAATTCTCTCGATTAATGTTCTACAGCAAAGTTTAGATGATATTTTCTTAGAGGCTTTTTACCCCATCTTCCGCTATTACTAAAGCCATGGCTAGCAATCACATACGCAGCAATTGCTCACTGGGACTAGGCTAGCCTAATGGATATCATATAGATATATTGCCGCATAGATAGCTAACTTATACTTACTTTTTTTCTTTCAATATTTCGATTCAAATTCCATACTTGGTTATCCATCCATCAGACGCAAATCAGTGCCGGCAGCTTTTTTACGTCGCAGTCAAATGAATAAATGGATTCAAAGATTAAACGCATATACCTACATGCATTCTTTGAGAGCACCGTTCGCCTCACAGAATGTGTATGTATCTCCGACACAAAACATAAGCCATAGACAAGAAAATGTTTCCCGTCAGTTCCCGTCCCACAAAACATAAACACACAGTGGGTGGCAGCTTGATTGTAATTAAATTAGTTGGTTTTCTGTTCTACTGCGATCTATTGAATGGATGAGTAATTTTGGTAGGTATCTGCCAGTAACCGCTGTCCAATTAGGTGCATCTTGCAAAAATAAATAATTCTCGACAAACATATGATTACGGCCTAAAAGCCAACTGTCAAAATCCACTTTGAATGGAAATTCTGGACAAACCGTTACATGCCAATCACAGATGTTGGCAGTAAACGAAAGAGAAAAGTTTTCTCTTTCATAAACTGTTGTGAACTGTGTTCAGCTAGTAACGGTTTGTCCGGAATTTCCATTGAAAGTGGATTTTGACAGCTGGCTTTTAGGCCGTAATCATATGTTTGTCGAGAATTATGTTGGGTTTTTTTTCAACGGGGATGTAATGAACATGAAAAACGTTGTTTATTATTTGAGAAATAAAAAAAGTTGGATTGTTGAACTGACACAATAAATTAATCAAACAAGCATTATTTACAAGAGGGTGAATGTTTTGACGTTTCTTTGAAAAATGAGTGAAGCCAACATAAGCTGGCTTCCTGGCTCGGATAGTTGCCAAAAATGACAGCGAACGCGCTTTAAGCAACATTCACATTGCTACGAGCTAATGTTGTTAACACGACCTGAAACTTGTCGGATGCAAACAAACTTCATTTTGATGTGCTTAACCGGTATGCAGGCGATAAAAACGTACGAATTTTATAGAGAAGAAGCAATGCAAGAAAAAGCGTGCTTTCTCATATATTGTTAATATTTATTTATTCTGAATCCCACTTTCAAACAGAGTTGTACAGTTCATGTGAACAGACCTTAAATATTTGGAACGTAGCAAGCGCTACTGGCATTTGGTGGTAGCTTCAGGCAACAAACAGTTACTGGTTACCACAAGGATTAGGTTTTGCGTATGCCAACCAAAGAGCTTCGGTGGTAGTTCCAGTATGGCGATGAACCTATTTTCACCCCATTAGGCCACGGTGTGTACTATTTTTCGAATAACTTCTGATTGATTCAATATCCTTTCACACAGAAAGTAGTAATTTTTTACACCTCTATATAATACATATTTATCAAACATAAACATTTGACATAAAGGAAAACAAGCGATTCAAGCGGTTGGTGGCAAGTCTATTTTACACTTGTATAGCGATGGAGCTATTCAAACAGGGCCGCTATGATTAATAATAAAATCCACTGGTTTTGAAGTCATGCTGCTTTTTTAGTTAATAACTTTTCTCGGCGAAATTTCACAAGCATACAATGTTCCACGAATGTGTGTAATGTTCTTATTAATTGATTGATGAGGTGAATTTTTAAGAATTTATTTTCAATGTTAACCGATTTTCCATAGTAATTTTCATATAAACTTTGAAAATTTTGGAGGGCCCGTAGACACAACCGACCGGTACCAAAATTTGCACAATTAGTAAGGGCCTTATAAGGAATCAGTTGAGCCTGGTGGAGCTAAAAGTGAAAAATTGAACCAGTCTATTGCACATTCAACAAAATGTTGGGTCAAACTCGACAAACATGTTTGTTATCTGAGGGCTAGCAAACATTTTTATTGATTTCAACCCAGAATGTTTATTGATTCTACAATCGTGATAGTAACCACCACAACTTGACATGTTTGTTGTTTGATCAATCATTTGGATGGATCGACAATAATATTTGTCACGTTAACTAACAGTATTATTTAACCGAAATTGTTATATTAGGTTGCTTTAACAAACATTTCTGTCATTAAAAATGTCATTTCTTTTTTTTACCTTTAAGTAGAGAAACTTTAATATTTTTAATAAATGTTTATTTATTAATAACATTAATTATCATATCTGAATACAACGCTATTTATTCAGTGCGTGGATGTTTCTGATGCGTTCCGTTAACTACGGAGCTCAACACAGATTTTCTACTTTTACTTTCAATGATTCAGAGCGTAGGCGGCATTTTATTGCTAAAGACAGAAAAGTTTTATTTATACTTTCCCTTGATTTACCCCTATTTCCCTTGAAATACCTACTGATCAATACTCCAATAATCAAGAACACGATAATTTCTTTCAAAATTGGTTACAGCATTTCTAAAATCGTACCGGTGAAAAATATAACGTACACTCAGATTAATTTTTATACATTCAACCACAAGGGTTGAATTCAACAAACAATTTGGTTGATTCGACCAAAAAAATTTTCGGATTAAAAGTGATTTGGGCGAGGAATTTTTCAAATCATTTCTTATGAAAATTATAGTGGTTCTGAAAAGGACCGTTGTTGTTGGCGTTAGTGGGAGCAATGCATTGGATTCAATTCTCGTTAGATGCTTCGGACTTCTTACTATTTCCGAACTTTGACAAATTTCATATTCTTTTGCTTTGAAACCCGACGCCGCCATATTTTTTCAAGAGGTAAATTTGTCAACCAGCATGGCACAAACCATTGTTAACTTCTGCATTTTCTCTACAAATCCATCAATAAGAGCAAGTGATAAGTTGATTATTCTGTCGAAAATGCATTGAGTCTTCTACTTACTGTCCGTTTTGATGTGCAAGGTACAACTAGTGAGGTGGGCTTATATTTATAGCAACTCGACTGTATTATTAACACAGAGAACATACATATAAGCTAGAACAAACTTTCCTTTAAAACCTGTGTAAACGTTTAAATGAAAATATGTTGACAATCACTATTGCACACAGGTTCGCATGCTTGAATCACCATTGTATCTAAGTTTGCATGCAACGCCCGCATAGGTTTGCTTGCCGATCGTAGCGCCGGTTAGTGGCAAGTTGCTTCTTGCTGGTGACATTTCAAATCGACAGTTTTATTTCTTACAGGCATTGAACACATTACTTGTATGTCAGTTCTCAGTGTGATTAATTAGTATTATTTTTTATTGCGTTGTAACCTTAGAACCCCTCCCCCCTCCCTTCACTTTTTCCAGTTGGAATGAAAGCTATGCGGTGGTGGGATTTCCAAATGGCATCAACAATAAATTTCTGGCACCTACTTATCAAAACCATTCCTAAATACCTATATTGATTGGGTTATAGCGAATTTCGTTAAACCAGAAGTCACCATCTTGGAATTCAAAATGGTGTCAAAATTAATTTCGCTAAACCGGAAGTCGCCATGTTGGATTTCAAAATAACGTCAAAAATCAATTTATGGCATTTACTCATCAAGATCATCCCGAAAATACCCATATTGATTGGGTTATAGAAAATTTCACTATGTATACCGGAAGTCGCCATCTTGGATTCCAAAATGGCGTCAAAAATAATTTCCCGCACTTATTCGTCAAGTCCATCCTGAAAATACCCATATTGTTGAGGTGCGGGCCAAAATGAGTCTTCCAGACTCGTCTCTTGCATATTACCGAAAATCTTCTAAGTCTTTTACATTCCACAGGACTTAGCATATTTTTGGCAAAAACCGTATTTACCCTCCGGAAGTCGCGCTTATGACCCTCTGAACGAGCAGCCGCTGGTGTCCTAAGACGATTTCGCTAGATTTTCAGAGCAGCGTACATTCAGTGCATTAGCGTGACTGCCGGAAGGTTAATTGCGAAATCCGCGCAAAAAAACTGCCAAAATTCTTCTAAGTTCTTTGCATTCGAAAGGAATATTTTTGCGAAATCCGCGAAAAAAAAACCTTACAAAAATATTCCAAATTTTTTGTTGAGGGGATCCGCGTAAAAAAACCTTTTAATAAAAACCGCATAAAAAACCGCGTGAACTAAACCTGAGTGTATACCAGATAATCGCCTGTCAATTTAGATCACCTAGCTTATGAACGGTCCCCAACCTCACCAGTCTGTTATATGATGAACCAATGTTTACCACACAACGAACAACATTATTTGCAGCATCCTTCCCATTTCAAAAGAGCATCAGAGAGCACCACAGGAGGGTGCCAATTTTACGATACCATCGGACTAATTTTTTACTCGGAACTACTCATTTCGGAACATTGGCTGCGTATCATGTTCCACACACACACACATACACACATCACGCCACGATCGACACCGCAACCGTTCCCACTTACGACAGCGTCATTCATCAACCGATCAGTTTTATTTATGCGATAGTTTTGTTTTGGAACCACATCGGCTTCGCAGTGTTCACACTTGTAGCAATAAATTTTATAATGCATAAAGATTAAGCGAAATTGATAGCGGCACGCTAAAATGACGCGATTGGGTTCGAAGTAATAAGTCGACGGGCCGATGTCCGATGGCGCTAAAATGCTGGCGGTAATTACAGGCTTGGCTAAATAAGGAAAATTCCAGTTAGGTTGCAATTTACTGTGCCGGACTAAGTGGTGACCGCGTCCCTTACGCTAAAGTGTGATAACAGCCCCTCGTTCGCGGTTAAGTGCCTTGTTGGGCCTAGGTGATAAATGTGGGCAGAGATTAATTAGAACTTGCGCAAGTAAAATGAGAAATGCTAGAGCAACATAAAAAGGTTGCTCCGCTCGGACAGGATGTACTCATTATGTCTTGAATTATTAGTTTGAAAGTATTACTTGTTGAAACTTTGGAGGTGGAAAAGAAATACATTTCCACCGTTGGTGAACATCTCTAATCTGGAAAGAATCTGAAGGTTAAACTCGCAACAGTATAAAATATTTAAGTAGCTTTTATCAACTTTATTTTGCTGTCTATCCCCAAACCAGTTTCAGCTGTGTTTACTCGTTTTGCTGGATCAGTATCAAAACAAGATTGCACGATTTGGGCAGGTGTTGTTTCGTATCGTGAAACATCTCACGTTATCTGGTTCTACGCACGATGATATTCCGCTCCGGTTAGATTACAATGAAAAAATATGTTCGCTCTAGATCCATATTTCTAGCAACAAATGAGTTTTTATCATAGCTTCAGACTTGCGTTATGGTCATGAACGTGGAGACAAACTTCTATTGGAAAACATTAAAATAGGACAAATTCAATGTTTCAATTAATGATGGAATGTACAGTGACTCACAGCTCAGAAATGTTCACATCACGAGTGAGCTGGAAAGAAAAACGAAATTCAATGTTAGCCGGTTGAGCTGAATGTATGTTTCGGTTGTTTCCTTCGTTTATTCGGCAATTTTCGGTTCAAATGCAACTGCAGTTGCAATCTGAATTTTATTTCTATGCTGATTTTTAGTTGGATTATCGAGTAAAAAGCACAGACATAGATACAGAGTCCAGTTATGCTCCAAAATGTGAAAGATGCCAGCTTATGCTTTCAATTTGTAGAAATACCCCCAAAAAAACCTCTGGAGCGCAAATGCATGCTCTCTAATTGTAAACATAGCTCATTCGAAAAGCTAGTAATTATGTATCGCTATGGGCCAAAGGGTAAGGAGGTGCTTTTAGCAGTAGATTTTTGTCGGTTCTAGTCCTGATGCTACCCGCTAGTTATTTTTATTTCTAGCGCTATTTATAAAAGTGAGAAAATGGTACAAAAAAAGCGTCAATGACTATGCTGAAATGCCAGTGCGGGTTGGGTAGGGAAGAGTTGAGATAGATGAACCAATTGTTTTGTTAATTGTTTGTATTAGACCTTTTGTGATAAAATTTTCTATATGCATGAATATGGGGTGGGGATACTTGAACCACTCCATGGGGATTATAGAACCATTATCCAGACGATCATAAAAACACGTAGAACCATACGAAAACAGTTCGTTCATTCTGTCTTTGTGCAAAAAAATAATATCATTTGTATGTTTGTAGTATAAAATCCATATCACAATTTATTTGTTTTTGTTTTTAGTATTTTTGTGTTTTTTCCTTTCTCCCATTTTGTTTTTCTTTGGTCAATTTCATTTATGACGAGTCGGTAGTGATGCTACTTCTTCCTCGTCTTCTTTCCTAATTTCTAGACTCACCTGGTTGAGTCTTTGGGAATCCGCGCAAATTTCTGGTGGTTAACCTGGTAGAAACCAATACTCAGACTGATTTGCTTCGTAGCCTCAAAAAGGAGTTTCGAAACTGTTCAATTCGAATTTTACTTCTAAACAATTAAAAATGTAAGCAGTCAATTCTGTCCCTTGTTGTCCAAAATCAGCTTCCAATTACATTTCTCGTCCTTTTTAAGTTTCTGACGTAATGATTTAAAGTAGGGTACGAGATATTGTGTATTTTACCTGCCCGACGTACTCTATGGCTCTTCTCTTGATTGTAAATTAGCGCACACTACATAGTTACACTCAAAGTCAAGTCTGTTTGTGTTTAGCGTTTATAGTTGGACATTATTTTGACAACCCTTAACAAGAAATTACAAAAATCCTACTTAAAAGTGGTTCATGTATCCCCAAAAAAAGTGGTTTATGTATCCCCACATGCCATAAACCAATTTGAATTAATGTTAAGCTGGCAGAAAATATTTACTTTTGCAAATTTTTTCATATAAATAACATATTTTGCACCTACTTCCAATAACGAAAAGCTTTATGATGTTAAGTCTAACAGAAGGGACACCACAAACTTTTTCCAAGAAAACGCCAGGTCTCAATTGAGGCAACTTTTAATCTACAATAACTTTGATTATCTGTAAAGTGACAACAAACACTTGACGCTATCTCAAATGAGTGTCAGCCCGATCAGAATGAATTAACAAGATTATAACAGAACACAATTTTTGTAACATATTGTGTTATAAATTAGGTCTCGTTAGTAGTTAAAATAACAGAAATTTATAACAAGTAATAATGCGAGATATAATTTTGAAATATTTCTGTTATGTGTTTCTGATCGGGAGAGCTACCAAAACGCATAAGGTTTGCACTAAAATTGGTAGAATGTGACATAATATCGTTAGTGGTTCACCTATCCCCGTGGTTCATGTATCCCCACTCTCCCCTATACGATATAATAACACTTATCATGTGTGTGAAGCTTATATATCATTTATTTGTACTTCTTTGCGTTACTTGGGCCATTCAGCTTCCACACAGGGCCGCTTGTTAGTCATTTAGCTTCTGGGCAGAATGCTATTTTCGACGCTTAAAACCTTTGGCGCTTTGAGTATATATACTGGATGACTAGTGCCTTTAACATAGTATCATGGATGGAAATGTGCATTATTTTGACAACTTTGGTATTGATCTAGATAAGTAGAAATCGAACTAGATCAGTTTTAAATTTTGACTGGGGCGTCCTATCAAAAAAATTCCTTCGCAGAAGTTGTTTGATTTGATATTTTTAATATATGAACTAATTATGATTATGCTCTATAACCTATGTAGATGACGCACGATATTTAAACTAAAAATTGTATAGAAATTGAGTCTTACCATTTTTTAATGAATACAACCCTGGAAAAAAATCTTCCTCATCTCCGAAAACAAGTAACTTTGGTGAGGAAATTTTTTTGACAGAACGCCCCTGTCGAAAGATAAAACTAGTCTAGTTCAGTTTGTGCTTATCCAGATCAAAACCAATGTTGTCAAAATAACGCTCATTTTCATCCAAGCTAATTTCCTGAAGACACTAATCCTTTAGGATACACATACCTAGGACGCTAGAGGTTTTGAGTGTCAAAAGTAGCATTCTGCCCCACTGTGCAACGGTGTTGAATCTTCCTTACTCCGTCTAAGAGTTCTACGGTGGATAATTGGCTTCATACTTAGTCGCGATCTGCTCGGATAGTGCCCGGTGGTGAAACTTCACCTACTGAGTTTCTTGGCGGCGGAATTTTTCCCTAAATTAATGCCACTCTCTTTAAGCCATTTAGCTACCAGTTGCTAGAATAGCTCCCCGCTGTGAAATAGCCCTACACTTAATGAGAGTTTCAGCGGTGGAATTTCTATCGATACCGACGCTCGCCTATTTAAGCCTTTTAACTCTAAACTTTGTAGTGATCTTCTCTGATAGTCTCGGACGGTTAATTTACTCTACTCCGACTGAGACTGGGATATCTCCAGATACCGAATCTCCATTTTTCCTCTGATCGCTCGTTCTTGTTTTTCTCTCATCCAGTGCCGTGCCAGCACGCTGTTTTGCTAGTGTAACCTCTGTCTGTCGGCAATGCCAGAATCGGTCGAGAAGTAAACCGATCGGGGAATTGCTTTTTAATATAACTTACATCTCCACACCTCCAATTTTTTACACCTCCAATTTTTTACACCGACTTCGTACTTACTCGTGCTTAAATGACCGAGGGCGAAATACCACCTGATATTAACCCTTTCATGCCCAACTTTTTTCTAGTCCATGTAGGTTTTCAAAACTATTTTTCCTTGAAAACGGTGAGATCAAGAAACACGAAAAGTCTATTGATAAAAAGATAGGTGCTTCCCTTGCAGTGCTAGAAGCTGCTCAATGTTTACCTTCCAATGCTCAATACAATTTTCCAAGAATATTCACAATAGTCCCATTACATGGAAAATGTAGCCAAAGGCGGTCTAAATTGATAAGTTTTATCAGTTTTCAATAATATTGCACCATAATGAAGCTATACCAAAAGATATTTTCCGTTTTCAACGTAAACTGTCTCTGGCAGCACTGCTCCATCGGAATCGAGTCAGACTAATTGCAATAACTTCGCTTCTAGAGCTGATCCTTGCAACTGTTATTACTCAAATGAAAGGCTATAGTCACATTCATTAGCCTTACTTGTTTTTGTGAGCAAATCTTGCCTCAATCTAAAGTTATAGCTGTGTAAAAGCGTTATTGTCCACAAACAACATGGGCATGAATGGGTTAATATGGAAGTCCTTGATCCTCCTAACACTTGCTCCCCATATAAAGCAGTACCCACATGATTCCTCTGGTCCAAGGGTAGTGTATTTTCGAACCGGAAAGAAACCAATTAATATATTAAAACTTTATTAGAATCTAACTACTCAGTACCCGGCGGTAACTCAGATCACACGTGTTCGGGCAAACAAGATGCGTGTTATAGTGAATGATCTCGGCAAGGCAAACGAGATTGCTTGATGTGAGCGCTTTACGTGGAAATTTATAGTCTACGTGCCCGCTATGGCTGTAGAAATCGATGGAGTTGTGTCCGAAACGAGCCTGAAGGGCGAAGACAGGTTGGAGCACGTGGTTGTCTGCTTTAAGGACCCCTCACTTCAACAGGGTAATATCATGGAATGCAAACAATTGTTTACCGCAACCACCGAGGGAGGCAAGACTACCTCCTCTTCAACAGACTCGCTTCGAGTGACCTTCACCGGGTCTCCTGTTCCCAATTACATCTTCCTTGACAAAGTTCGGCTACCTGTTCGCCTTCTTTACCGCGGGTAATGAGCTGCAGCTGTGCTAATTGGAAGCGGTGCGGCAAATGTGAGGAAGAGCATGAGGATGACTCTTTGGGCAAAGAAACCAAAAATTGTATTTACTACGGGGACCCTTCGCATGCTCTTAAATCGTACCCCGGGCAAAAGCAGCGCGGGAATAAAATCAGCGATTTCTTAAGGAACGCTCGAAGCTCTCTTATGTTGAAATGCTACAACATCTGTGCTGTTCGAAAATCTCTTAGCTCGTTTGGTTCGTGTTGAGCAAGAATCTGATGATCCTCAGTAGGGAATATTTTTCGTTAACCCGGGAGAGTCCAGGAAGAAGAGAAATCTAGCCTACCCTAGACTACCTAGTAAGGCTCCCAAGATGTCCTCTTCTGAGAGTGCGCCAAAAACATCTAATAAATCCAACGGAAATCCGAAGCAATCTGCTCCCGGATTTGGAAATTTTAATTCAAACAAGGAGTACCCACCACTTCCTAAGATACCAGAAATTCCAAGCGTCCTCTTTTTTAATCCATTAATGGACTAATAAAATTTTCTGACATCGTGGACTTATTTTTCACAGTTTTCAATGTTACTGATTCCTCTTAAAAACCTCTTGATACGTTTTTTTCTTATAGTGCAAACATTTTTCAAGCAGTTGACTACTAAACCTATTACAACCGAATCAACCTTCCTTCGACCCAGGCATTGAAATTGTCGCCTGTCAAGTTCTAATCAAAAGCAAACACGAAGCGATACAAAGGCTTCCATATTTTTAATAAGCCATCATCTTTGGAAAATTTACTTCTCAGCCGTTGTACGTAGATTTGTATCATATTTAATGGGCTTCCCTATACTGCCCATTAAAGCATAAGTGTCCAATATTGAAAAACAAGAGGCCGAGAAAAACGCAGATCAAGATTTACATTTTCATTAAGCCTTATAGATGAGACAACCATGTTTTGGTATTTTTTGATATTTTCTAAACAAACCCGGTAATCTTATTTGTGCATTGTGGTTTTAATGGAAGTTGTGATACAGAATATAATTCAACAAATAACTCATTTTCGTCAAAAATCTATATGGGACTCATATGTTTTATGGGCAGTATATACATGGGATAATTATGCGATTCAGATGTGTTGCTTTGATAATCACCGTCCTATTTATAATTGTATAGCATGGCACAACCACCCGGTATTATATTGTTAAGCTACTGTTTTGCTATTTGTTGCATTTGATTAGCATCACTGTCGATGGTTGAAATGGACATGCACCCGACCCCTGGGTAAGTAGGTGTTCCAAAGCAGTCTACTTCTAGTTGACTGCTGGCGCGAAGCTACGATTGAAATTATTTTTTCTCATTAAACAACCTCATGTTATTACGTTTATGTGACTGAAAGAGATAAAATTGAAGCATAACGAAATAAAATATTCCAGCTTCTCTGATGAAACTGCACCGACCTGTCAAAAAGTCTGAAGCTTAATGTCTCACTACCAGCTCAAATGTGGACAATCACTAATGATTACCAGGGCAGTATTTTCTTTCTTAGCAAACTCAATCTCATTCCATGTTGATCATACAACAATATTCCAAGACATGCCCGTGATTGGATCACGTCTCCATCGCGTCGCTGTGGTCCCCTAAGGCTAGAGAGTGCAGAGCAACACCTAGTAGAAAACAAAACGCGCGTAGTAAATCGATTTGAAACTTCAATAAAGATGTTAATGCATTCCCGCCAGAGTCAGCAATGCAATGCGATCTCGAAACAGGGCGAGTCTCCACTGTTCGTTCGCAGGCGTCGCGTAAAGGCACTAAATCCGTTCACATCTTCCTCACCGTGTGTTCATATAGAAATACCCAACGGAAAGGTTCCATTTGAGGTTCATGTCAAAATCTACAGCTCATCATTTGTCTATTTTTCGTTTGATGTGTTGTTATTCTTTTTTCGTATATTGCGTTTGTTTCCTTGGCCTCGAGCAACCGTGACTTTTCCCCCGGTGACCTTTGAGTAACTCTTTCTCATTGTGTCTGGGTTTTGTCTGAACAAGATTTTGGGATTACTGTTAAAAGACGGAACGACCATTCGTAGCCGGGAGGGAGCGAAAATGGGATCTTAAAGATAAACAACAGGACGGAGAGAAAATACATAAACATAAATATCGAGAAGTAAATCGGCTACCAATCTTTCCAGTAGGCGATACACGCCAACGGAGGGCAGATAAACAGGCGTAGCAGTTTCGTCGCTGTCAGAAGGGTTCAGATCGTGTCAATGCGCCTTTAACGATGTGTAGGAGGTAACGGACAGTAGAGCTATGTACATTGCTTCTGGGGTGTCTTTCCTTCTAAGATCTTGATTGATAAATGTTGAAACTGCGCCTGACTGACTTGATGATTATAGAAAATTAACACATTCGAAGAAACATGATGTATGAATACATGACATGTTCCCTAACATAATGAGACATGTATGAAAGAAATACAAAACGCCGAACATTTCGTTCTTTGTGATATTATTTTTCTCTCTATGAAACATACATTGATTCGTCTTTCTCGTACACTTAAATATAATTTGGCGAGATATTTTAATGCGCGTTTTCTAAAATATGCAGTTTTCCGGTATGCGGTGCGTTCTGCCTAATCGTCATTAACCCTCAAAAAGGCAAGCTAAAATTATGACCACATGAAGCATCGCTCCTAAGACACAATGAAAGCAAAACCCTCCTTTCTGTCGTGTTATCAGTGAGAGAATCGAAAGCATGAAAACGCTCTATCATTTGTATTTCAAATTACAAGCTCATTGAAACTAGAGAACTGTAACTAGCCGGGCTTCTGAGATCCCTTGCCTTTTTGAGGGTTTTAAAAATTGACATCAGTAATCAAGCATTCTTAGGGGGTAAGGCCACCATTCGATCCATTTTTTATCAGTTCTCCGAATACGAAAACAATCTCGTGGTCAGTTGGTTGTTTACAAAATTTTGTGCGCCTCATAACAGCCGTAAAATATTATTGGAAATTTCAAACGTTTTTCTCAAAACATTATTTTACAACTAGTGGATATCATAGTGACTAAAAATATTTATTAATTGCTTTCAAATATTGAGGATATCTTGATATATACATCATATTACGGGCCAGGTAAGGAGCTTTCGATATGTTGTAAACAAAGTGGTCCAGTAGTGTACGAAAAACATTGAAGCAATTGTTTTTCATTTTTGTTCCAGCTTTAAATTTGAGTGAACTACTCGGTGCGCCCATTTTGGACCTCTCGAAATATTGTTGATAGCGTGCGCTACGTTTTAGATCCTTGTAATGCTCTTCGATGGTTATTATTATCGCTCGTATAGCATTTGTTTTGCGGAGGTTTTGATAAAAATCATTGATTTTTTGAAAATGCTAAAATTTAATATGAGTTTGATAAATTATTGAAAATTCAGAACCATAAGTAGCAAGGATGCAAAATGCCTACCTTCTCTGCGGCTGTAATTTTTCTGCCAACATTCTCATTTCTCTTTCGACGCAACTGTCGTTCGCTATTGCAGGACGCCCAGCGCTGTACGGCAGTCTGTAAGCAAAGCAGTAACATGACAAAAAATACTGCCCCCAGTGCAGCCACCAGACGCGAGCGGTACAGCTTCTCTTTTCTAATTTTACACTTTTCAATATTTTTAATAGGGTTTCCACCTTTAGGTCTTCGTTTTTCGGAACTGGTTTATAAATTCCTCATACGTTGTTCATCAGCCAATCCAGAAGTTATTAGCACGTTAGATAGTATCTTCGATATAAACCCTTCATCGACCTTCTTAAAAGTGTACAGAGAATTTATTACTGAAGAAATCACTCCTGAGCCATCAATAAACGCGAATACTATATGTGCAGAAATAATTTGCTATTCCCCAAACATTGTTACCTCGATGATCATGGAGATCAAAGGGATTCCGGAACATATGCTACCGACTATAGCTCCGAAAATATTTGCTCGTAAATATGGTCAAATCGACCGAAATAAGATGCTATTTACTGATGGATCTGTCACTAATGATACCGCTGGATTTGGCATATGGAGTAATAGTGTGCAAATATCCTTTAAGCTGAATCCCCCTGCTCTATTTTTGTAGCAGAAATGAGTGCTATATTTCATGCATCTGAACTAATAGAAGGTTCAAGCCCTGGTAACTACTACATATTCTCAGACAGCTTAAGCTGTTTGAAGGCCTTAGAGTCCCCTACCGTAAAAAAGATTCTTCAGTTTTTATTTTTAAAATTAAAGAAAAACTGAAAAATCTCGAAATCAAAAGCTACCAAATCAATCTAGTTTGGATTCCTTCTCATTCCCGTATAACTGGTAATGAAAAAGCTGATTCTCTAGCTAAACTCGGATGCGTTAGTGAAAGCATATTTGAAAGAAGAATAGAAGCGAAAGAATTTTACGGTATCCCGCGCCGCGACTGGCAAATAAGCTGGAAAGGAAGCAGTATGGGAAGATGGTGCCACTCCATTATACCTCAAGTTAGGATGCAACCGTGGTCCAAAGGATATGAATTCGAGAGATCATTTATAGTGACCGTAAGCCGGTTAATAAGTAACCATTACAGCTTGAACACACATTTATATAGAATAAATGCTATTCAAACAAATATGTGTCACTGCAAAAAGGGTATCAAGATGCGGATCATATAATCTGGGCTTGCGAGGAATTTTACATTGAACGCGAAGTGCTTATAAGGAATTTAATCGGTTTGAACAAATCTCCCATGAAACCGATCAGAGACGTCCTCGGTTGCCAGGATTATGAATATATATCATTGGTGTGTAATTTTTTCAAAAGCATTAACTTAAAAATATGATTTTTTCAGAAACCAACAACATGTGGTAACATGAATGAGCTAATGACGGGACACACAGTATGACCCAAAATATGTCGCCTTCGCCTACAAAAATACACACATAAACTAACAATAGCAATAATTTAGTACGTAAGTTAACCATAAACCTATATTTATATACCCTCTCTCTCCTTTTTCGAATGTAAACTATTTGATTACTAATTCAAAACTGAAGTTATAGATATACTCAGCTCCGTTATGTATTATATAAATGAGCTTAATAATAAAGTTAGAGGAATTTTTTTTTTTAATCTATTCAATATTTTCAATCACAAACGACGACAATGAATGCTGAATTTATGCCACGACCGGCATTAACGTTTTCGTGTGCGGGCCTCTCCCATTGACTATGCAGAGAAAAGTGTATAAAGCGAGAGAACAAACTTTACTGCGCTACACTCTCACCGAGCAGTCGGAGTACAGCAGCAAAACAAAAATGTTTTCTACTGCTGTACCGTTCTGGCAAGAACTGTAATGATGCGTCGCTGTAGCGGGCTGTACGGCTTGTGTAAATGTAAATGTACCGAAAAAAATGTAGTTTACCGGTACCTTTGGCATCCCTGAGTCTAACAGATGCCATTCCAGTCTACAAACAGAGAAAATCAACATGGAACAGCGCATCTTTTGATATAAACATTTTAGTGATAAATTCTCCTAGAAGTAATTATAGAGAATCGGTGCCTTCAACAAAGTTGTTGATAATGTTAGTTTAAATTTTTTTGTTGAAAATACGAAGGCTAGTTAAATGCAGCATATCGAGAAATAAAACAACATTTAGGAAAAATTTCAAAAACCCGTTCTCTTTGATATAACTTTTTTGTAAGCTTCAGGGACTAACAAGTGCAATGTGGGATTTATCAAGTTCAGTAATATGAGAATAACTCGTTTTAAAGGTGTGCTTTTACATATAGTCTACTATACTATCTTTCGATACTCTGAATATACGGAGTCTTCAACAAAGTTGTTTGAAATAGCATTTTCGAAAACTTTGCTGAAGACATCAAGCTCGAGCTAAATTTTCTTGAAGAGTAAACTCTCTATAATTCTAGTAGGATTAACCGCCAAAATTATTTTATCAGTAAATGTACTGTTTTGCGTTGTGAAATTCTTCAATGATATTTAACATCGAAATTTGACAGTTTCGATTGAATTTAGCAGTCAAAAATACACCATTAATGGCTACTAACTTGAAATATATTTAAATTCTCATTAATTCAAATCCTACTTAGAAGCAAGTCACATACATAATTAATAATACAACAAAAATCAAGTGCCCATAAAAACTGATTCTGACCTACTAGAGACAAACTGTAAACGTCATTTTTCAACATCTTCCATTTACTTTTTGAAATGTTATTATTCAGTTTTTGTTTCAACTCTATGCAATATCAAAAAATGTGCAAGTTTTTAGTGAGCAAGTTTATGTTTTAGAGACAATCAACCTATTCAAACTTAACTTCCCATTCGAAAAATTGTCCCCAATTCATATTTTGGAACATCTCTCCAAAAAAGAGCTTATGATAATTCAGGCAACTATTTTATTTTATATTGATGAAATTTGACGACTATGGGATCTGGACTAAGAGTTAAGCTACAAGATCCCCTTCCCATAATTTTCCAAAAGTCTTCATGGTTCTTAAAACAATAGGTTCTCAATGTTATGATCTGACAATATTCTTCCAAAAATATTTTCTACAATATTTAATTAGATTAATCACCAAATAATTTTTTCCAACCCAATTATTTTTATTTGTGGAGGATTGTTTTAACCCCCAAACCCCCCTGGATACGCCACTGTTACGGCCCATGTTCTACACAAACCTTATGGAGACAAGTAAGCAACTTTTAACCTGTATGAAAAACAGGCGTAATAAAGTTGTATATGCTATTTTTTGATATTCTGTATTGTCCTTTCTAGATAGTTCTACACGCTGATTTCAAAACGCTTCATCGAAGAGTTATATTGAAGGCTCGCATAAATAAATCGTTTTGAAACAAATTGTCGAATGTAGCTTTATAATTGCATACAGAGCTGCATTGAATAAAATTGTTTTAGTTTGTCTCAGTTTGCTTATGGCAATCAGAATAAGTGAAACTGTTTAATTTGCGTGCAAAATTTTAGCCATTTTAACAAAAAGAATCAAAAGAAAAAATGCTAATTATATCTTCTCATAAAGAACACAATTGGCAATAAGTGAAAGTTTATATACTTTACTGCTGTAGATGTCGTGGATCGCCAGCTTCTAGTCACAAAATAAGAATACTTTCATTGATCGCATAATTTTACGGGATTATGCTGTTGATGTTAACGTTCTTATTTGTCAAGCGGCAATAAGTTTGACGCGCCCTTCTCACACAAATCATCAGACAATGCAATTACACGAATACACGTTAAGGGATTGCAATGTGTTAACGTGTATTCGAAATTGCGTTATTCAAACGGCTGGATCTTATCATTGGAAGGAGATTTTCTGTCACTTCGGATTCCGCATAAATGACTCTGTTTATGGATCTGCTCCTTTTTGACCCTTCACACAGCGATAATGTGAACGTCATTTGAAAACATAATTTTGCCTTTTCTGTTAAAATCATATGCAGCTAGAAGATCTGTTGAAATACTTATTTTTATTACGAGTTTTTCGTAAAAACCACGAAACGACGTTCGTTGGCTTATTACGAGTCGGCGTCATTAGACAAACGAATTGTTCGTTGATATATACGAAAGTCTTTATAATATTAACGAGCACCGTTTGTCAAACCGTCAACGTCAAAAGAGCTTCAATAGAGGTAGAATATGGCGTCGTTGTTTCTATACGTCAGATAATTATTGATCATTACGACAACCAAATAGTCAGTAACCGTATCCATATCCGCTAGTTTCAGGAAGATTTTCTGAACCTTTTTCGCTTCCAGCTCATCCAGAATCTGGAGCAGTGCGGATTAGATCGGAATCGTGCGACCAACGAAATCGTTCATGATATACACACACATTTATTAAAGCAAACGAAACATTTCTTTTCATTTACGAAAAATAATGTCGTTATCAACTATAACATTCGTGCAATGTACACTACATAAGTAAAATTTACGTTTATCAAGCGGCCATTTCTGCATACCACAATCTTTCTAGTCCTCAATAGTGGTGAGCAGGTTGAAATAAAATAGGTTTTGACAGATCGATCCTTTTAATTAAAAAAAGCGTATTGTCCAACATCGATCCTGAAAGATTGAATGAAAAAAAAATCAATTCGTGTGACCAATGAAATTGTTCGTAATGTACACAAACATTTATTAAAACAAACGAAATATTTTGTTTCATGCACGAAAATTAATTTCGTTATCAACGATGACATTCGTGCAATGTACACTAAATATGTAAAATTTACGAAAGCTTTCGTTCACCAAACGATTATTTCTTCAGTTCATGAAATGAACGAAACTATTTACAATGCACGAAAATGCTTCCTTACGCAAAACGACGAATGAACTCGTGCATTGCACGATCAATTTCATTTTATTTACGAATTTATATTTTCAGTGTAATAATTGTAGTACTAAGGGCGAATGATCAAATGGTTGAAACCCTAAAAAACTAATAAAAAAATGCTGTATTAACTAGATTCTCATTTAATTGTAATTTATCAATGGTGCTTTCGGCCGTGGAACGGATACGAAATAAATAAGAAATATAACTTGAATGCAAATATTCTGGGTTAAACAGCAAATACCTTACTATTTTAATCGTTCTAAAATAATTTACAACAAGGTCGAAGAAACGGTGGAAGATTGTGATTTAGAAAATAAACTAACAGATTCAACCTCAACTGCTACAAAAACATACCAATGTCTGGAAGTGACAAGCTAAAAATCACATGGATACCAATTACGCCTTATTAAACATGCATTTGAAAATGACAGTTGAGTTATGGCATATGAAATTAACTTGAATAATTTGTCACGAGCCGAATGAATTTTAAAACCATATCATATGTAAATGTCAGGGATGTCACTCATCCTTCATTTTCACACGTCTTAGCGAAACGATGTGTGACCTATTGACGCTATAATTTCACATGGGCCGAAGCAAAATATTCCTCCCAGCAGTCGCTTGGTCATTATTCGCGATGAGACAAACAGCGATGGAACGATGATGTATTAAACGGGTTCGTTGAAAAGTGCACCGCTGCCCGTTTTTACGCCTGGAAGAAGTCCCGTTCATTAAACAGACATCGACCGTTCGTCGTCGTGCAGTCGCGTCGTGTCGCCGGGTTCTTGCCGGAGGGGTGTGAAAATGATCAACGTTAACAGTACCCTCATAAACATTGCTCATTGCACATTATCGTGAGCCCTTTTTCCGCACCCATTTCACTTGGAAGTAGAAAATAAGTGCGAAAGATTGATCGATTGATGAAGATCGGTGATGATCGACAAGATAATAAGCTACACCGTGTTCTAGGGACAATGAAACAAAGCTGGAGAAAACAAGCCGCTACACAACGATACTAAAGTGCATAAAAATTGGCTATTATGAAATGAGTACGGTTAATGTTGTTAAAGGGACTGCTTATGATACCGGATAACGATAAAATGATCTACCAGTAACTGAATATATATAAACGCTGAGTAACTAAATATGCATGTAAATTTGATGGCAATGAAAGTTGACCTAAGTGGTTAGATACTCATTCCTTGCATAGCGAATTTAGCATTACATTTTCAATCGTTTGATTCATCGCGTGTATGATCCACTCAACATCATATTACAATCAAGCGATTGTGATATGATGGTAGATGATTCGAATTCCCCTAACCTAAATAGTGTTGGTGATAATAATTCATGTGTTCTATCAAACAAATAACCGCATTTAGCAGATGTAGCTGATAACATATTTTTTCGACTACCGAAATTCAAAATACAACATTACAAAATATATTTAATAAGCCTTTTGCTTCACTGTCCTGTTTCAGGAAGAAAAACGTGTTTAATCCACCTAACAGTGTGATGAGACATTTCTTATAACTCTTATCACTCTCTTCGGATAATATATCGTTTGAGAGCATTTAGAACTTGATGCTTCGCGATGTTTTTGATAACACATACTACATGGGATAGTGGCAGGACTCAGAGAATCGCTCAAATCAGCATAGGACAACATCAGTGCTAGAAATCTCAAACAAAATCAATGGGAAAGCGAAAAAATGGCCCATAAAATAGACATACCAACGAATTATTGTTAATGCTCTGTTAATAAAATATCTATATTGTGGTGGGAAAACTGAATTTTCCTAAAGGGGTTATATATTGTACTGAAACAAAAAAAACGATTTTTTTTAATCGATTTGAAGTTTATATTTTACTCAAATTTCCATCGCGACTGAGAACTAAGAAATCAACGCTTTTTCTTGAAAAGGGCGATACTAGCAGTGATACCATTCAAAGAAAATCAACAGTGAATATTTCCAGACTTGGTTTTATTTCCTATTTAAGAACTATTGTGTTTTTTGACATCCTAGCTTGCATGATTCAGTGATCGAAACCCAAAACTTCATAAAGTATTTGAAATTATTAAATTAAAATTTGTTTTTGCTATTGAAATTGACAAAATGATAGTATCGCCCCTTTGGCGATTGTTTACTTTTTCGGTCCCATCTATCAGCATTGAAGTATCGCCCTTACGTTTTTTTACAATAACTACCGTTTTACACCACCGATTTCGTCCGGGTTTTTTCAATAGAGATCATTGTTACTATTTACAGCTGGTATCAGTCTGATAATCCTAAAAAATACTAAAATAACAGTTTCGCCTCTAAACTGCTAGCAAAAAAAGTATCGCCCTGTTTGTTTGCATGGAGCGTGGAGGGCGAAACTTTAAATAAACAAACAAAAATACAGTTTCGCCCGTTGTATTTTTTGCTGTAGTTTAAGAAAGCAATATCGTAGAATCAAAATTTTTAGGTTAATTTGTTGCGTTTCAAAGCCCTCATTCGCATGTAAGAAAAAAGCCCTATGTTTACATTTGTAAGTATCGCCCTTTTCACAAAAAAAGCGTTGAAATGAAATCGCAGCTCCTGATATCACGCTATCTCTGAAGTACATGCGTGCATAGTTTCAAATTTTACTTCTACATCGACTTTTTCTAAAGGTGACTTCCCAGTAGTATTCTTGATTTGAATTATTATCGCTAATCCTAATGCCAAAGAATAAATAAAAACCTCACGAAAACGAATCGTTTGGGAAAATCATCATCATTACTGGAACTTTCATTTTCACGAAACTTTTCGATAACCTTCCGTCACTTGCGTTAATGCACTGGGTGCACAGTGCTCTAAAACTCTAGCGAAATCGTCTTAGGGCACCAGCGGGTCTGTAAAGAATACTAAAAATTAATTTCTATTCCATAATTTTCAGTTCAGCAATTCGAGAGTTCGTGCTCACCGCAAACCATGAAAAATAGACTACGTTGTGAAGCGATGATCACTATTTATTAAAAAATCACGGTTAAATAAAAAATAAAACTATAAAAAAAATTTCAAATAGTTTATAATTTTCACAAACCTATTAGGAAAAATTGTGTAATAAGCTTTTCTAATATTGTGTAGGAAAAAAGCTGAAAATTTGAAAAGAAATCTGAGGATTATGATTGATTACAGAACTCTGGAATTTTCTATTGGAATGTTTTCAGGCATGAATTTGATATTGATGCTATTTAATAATAGTCTAGATTTCACAGTTGTCTAATTTAGACAACTGTGAAATCAAGACCAATAGATCAGTTACATATCAGGACCCCATTCCGACAATTTATCAAAAGTCCTCATGATGTTTACAACAACAGGTTATCAATCTACGGATCAGATAATGTTATTGTAATATTGAATTAAATCAGTTTGCATCAATAAATTTTCAACTCCAATCCAATATTTTTTTTTGTGTGGTGGGGGGGGGGGGCTGTATGGTGTTAAAACCTTCTCTTGGCTACGCCGTTGCTTGGAGTTATTTATTTCGCTTTTCATTTTCCAAAAGGTTTCAGATCAATCCGATGGTCATAAGTTAGAAAAATTGCAGTCAGAAGGTTCGCACAAATGAACATTTTTGCACTGATAAGTTATCAAGTTCCTTCCAGACAACTTGGAAGTGTTCGGTGATTATTTCTAGCGGTTGTAGATAGAAAAATGAAATACAAAATTCGATTTATCGAAATAATGTTTGGCTTATTTCAATGGATTATTACTATATTGAACAATAAATAGGCGACGAAGAGTAATCCACAAACAACAAGCCATAACTTTTAAAGTATTCAAAATAGATATTTGAAGTCTTCAGTAAAGTTATTCGCAAAAGTAAGAGCTACAAATTTGCTGAAGGCATCATTTCGTTATAATCACTTCCAAGAAAATTTGTGAAAATGTCTCACTTATAGGGGGATTAATCAGCAAAAGCACAATACCAAAAGAAAGAGCATATTACCTCTATTAAATTCTCCGAAGATACTATTGACCTAAAATAGGCCGTTTTGGCGTTAATAATAGATTACATGTTTTTGGTCATATTTCTGGCAATGGGAAATGATAAAAATCTTTCGTCCGCATTTAATATTAAATATCTCTTTTGATAATAGTCCGATTTCAACAATCTATAGCTTGTTCGAAAGGTATTCGTTTAAGCTGTCTAAAAACATATAAATTGTTAATCTATATTGTCAATTTCGGCAGATAATTTAAAAAAAACTGCCAAAAACGCCATTTTTACGCATTCAAACATTCATATCTTAAAAACTAAACATCAGAATCAAAAACAAATTAATAGCGTTCATACTGTTTTTTAGTTCTTTCATTTAAAATTGGTTTGGATAAGATCGGTTCAGCCATTGCTGAGAAACACGAATGAGAATTTGTCCGTTACATACACACACACACAGACACACACACACAGACATTGTCCCAAATCGTCGAGCTGAGTCGATTGGTATATAAGACTCGGCCCTCCGGGCCTCGGAAAAAATCTTGAAAGTTTGAGCGAATTCTATACATTTCTTTTATAAGAAATGTAAAAAGGAATGCCACAAATCAATGAAAGTCTACTCCGCTTAGCAGCTAATAAATTGTGTAGAACAAGGTACCGACGCGCTTGCACCACAAACCAGTCACTTTAGCTTTAGCATGAGAAGTTGAACTGTTTCCTCTCCGGTGGCACCTTTGCCAGCAATCTGTTTTTTATTTATTACGATTTTCATTGGAATGTGCCGGATTGTGGATCGTCGCCTTTTTCCTACCAGCATGGCAGCTCCACACCTTGCATACTAATTTCTTAGTCACTTCGCCTGAGTTTTAGGATATACGTTTTCCGAGTTTTCGAAGTATTGAGGCTCTGGTGCCACAAGGAAAGAAAGTTTTTTCATGTGTCAGGGCTTTTATCGGAACATTGTCACTGAAAAGCGTTACGAAAGCCACCACTTTCAGCAAAGAGTGACACGCTCCGAGTGAAGTACAAGTATGCGGAAAGTTTAAAGTGAGTAAATGATATGCAATTTGTGTAAAGTATTCCCTTCGAGTTATCGTCAAGTTGAAACATTCGTTCGGTGTCCGACAGCTAGCGGAACAAAGAAAACGACATTTAGCACAGTACTTATCCATTGCTAGCATGCTAGCATATTATTCACATTACAACGTTATTTCGCATAGGGTACCTGATTCTGTGGTTATAGTAACTTTAAAAAATACAACCCGGAGCAAACCCGGAGTGGTGTAAAATACACACGTGGTTGTTGATTCAACAACTCTTAAATGATTCTGTTTGCCTTGGGGTCAACGAAATAGTCATATTCAGTTTGGCCGATCTAATTACCACATTACTCTTCAATATTGTCAACCTTTCACCATAAATCTATTCTAAACCCGCAACCAATCAACAACCTAGTCAGTTGTCACCGCAAAGTTGTTGTTTAGTTAACTAGACATTAATGTATTGCGCCACTAAAGTCTGTCCTCGTTAATTTTCGGATACCAAAATAATGTCTATAAAAAGATCTTCACGTAACACAACTACATAACTGATTTTTTGTTTCCGAAAGTACATTTATATCAATAACAGCTATTCCAATGATATATTACGTACATGTACTCTGTTACCGTTGAGGGGCCCGACTGTTCTCAGCCTCCAAGGATGACAACCTATTCGGGAAGGAGAGGCTAAAAAGGGTATAAGGCCTCACTTGGTCCTCTGGTATCAGGGTTGTATTTATGACAATGTGGAGGAGCTAAGGGAGGAAACTTTCAACGTGCTCAGGGAGAAAACCTGCAACGTGTTAAATAATGTAATATAAAACTTAACACACATGTTTATTAACTTCTACCCTCTCCAACCATCTTCTTCGAAACCCTTTCCTGCTGCTAGTCAAAGTCCGTACAATAAACCTCTGTTATGGGATATAGTAGCCATTAGAGGTGATGCTTTTGTATTGTTCCTACTATATGAACTTAGATTTTATTCAATGATTATAACAATAGTTCTACAAATAGAATTATAGAAGAATATCCAGTTCTGTTCCCATATGTGATATTTACAATTGTACATGTTGATGGTCATGTTGATGGTGCGAAAGTTAAACAAACAATGTTTGACATGATTTTGCTATTTAACAAAACAGTAAATAGACCTTATGTGGAACTGTTGCAATATATTGTAATGTATTGCGAATCTTTTCCTAAATCCTCATTGCAATTTTTCAGCCATACGCCGCGGCGTGCGTTGAATTGCGCTCCCATCTAATTTGCATCAGTGCGAGTGAGAAAACGTTGTGACGTTTGTGTTTGTCTCGATCGCACTCGAGTGGTTCCCGTATAGCAATAACTCGACGAAACGCTGGATTGTCTATCTAGAGATAGACAATACTAGGAGCACTTCTCTTGTAAATATTTAGAACATGAATTTATTATTTCCATTGGTACCATTTGCATCATAACTCTCTATGCAAAATCAGATAATAATACAATCACAGGTAATACGCAGTTCACTCAAATTGCAAAAATATTTCGACAAAATTGAAGTAAATGATAGCAATAGAAATATGCTTTATGTTCAAAACATTTATGAGAGGAGGTCCTAGTACATTAAAATATATTTCAACAATCCCACATGATGTCTGTTTTCTGTTTTGTTCACTTATGAAACCATATCAGTTTGTTCAACATTCGAACCATTAATGTGCATGGCCATCAACATGGACAATATCACATATGGTTACAGTACTGGGTATTGTTTTACTATAGTTTAACCATTCAATTCGCGTTACTATTGAGGATATTGTAGAACTATTGTTATAGCCATTGAATAAAATCTATCTTCATATTGTAGGAACAATACAAAAGCATCACCTCCAATGGTTACTATATCCCATAATAGGTTTATTTATCGGACTATGTCAAATTGTTTTTAGCTACGCGGGGTTGCTAAAATAAATGTGTATATGTAATACTGTCTGTATTATTATTCGCGCCAACTCGAACAAATGTTGGCAGCACCCTCTCAGATTTTATTGAAACTTTCTTTACATGAGAACTTTGTCACAAACAGCCACTTTGCATACTTTATTTTTCCAAAAATGATCTAGACTAACTTTTGAAAGGGGTCAAACTTTTTTACCAATTTTTTTTTTCAAACGGCTATAGTCTAAAAATGACAAATCCTACAAAAAATGTTGTAGGAGTGATTTTCACAAAATTAGTCAAATTTTTGAATAAAAATATTGAAAAAATTCTTCATCGACTCCTACACCGAAAACAATCACTTTAAGAAATTTAAAGTCGATTTAGAAAAAAATCCCTTCTTTGATTTGGATGAAATTTTGTTCCAAGATAGAAAATTATGTTCCCTACCTACCGTCAAAAATTCAAGTTGGGCAATTTTCAGGAAAAAAAAGTTATTTGAAAAAAACTTTTCCATCTCCAAACTGAATTTTTTCAGTGTATTTTTATCGAAAACAACTAATGAAAGTCATAATCATCTCAGAATCCAATTTCTGAACTTCTATTTGCCTGATACATGCAAAAAGTATTAGTAACGAATTTGGTATAGACTGGAATGGAACGAGGCTGAAGGGATTAGTTAAACGGAGATCTGTTACTATCGCACGACCAGACAACATTTTTAATATCCCGATAACCGCCACCACAAGTGCAGAGACCGTTCTCCACGATCTCAATACGCCGGAGATGGTCCTTCTACTATAATGATTGTACATGACCCGAGATATCACCCGAATGAAATCATGACCTTCATCCATTCTCTTGGACCAAGGTTTTTTGATACCTTTGGGATTCCTAAACTTCCATCGCTCCACGAAATTTGCCAAAGAAGAAATATTTAAAAACCCGTTGAAGCTACGCGATCTTTCATAAATATCACCTTCTAATGCCTAAATGTCCACGTTCTCATTATCATTCTAATCCAAGTGTCCACCTTCTCATTACCCGGAATGGAGCACTGCGAAAGAATTGAAACTAAGGTAATCTGCTATGATTTTTCAGATAAAGTACTCGAAAACTTCCATGTTTTTCCCAAGAAATACAGAGTGCTTTTCATGCTCCATCAAATGGATAGCCTCATGTAACTGTAACGATGTGAGCGTGGTCGTTGATAGGTAAATATAAAACCATCCATTTTGTGGGGAGAAGGTTGGCAGTACAGCCTCTTTTATGATTGCACTCATCACTACTGTCATAATAATTAGAACCGGTGTCAATAATCGCGTTTTTCAGCTTTCATCAAGTTTTTCATTTGCGTTTGTAGCGTCGCGTATATTGGGAAAAATTCGGGCGATCCGACGTTCAAAAGTCCCTTTCGCGTATAATTCTAAGCAATCTCTGCCCACAACAAAGTAGGAGACTGTTCACTGTTGTTCGCGTCGGGTACTCGTTTCATCTGACCTTTAATCGTAGAGCAAATGCATTGTGTAAAACCTGGTGGAAAATGTAGGGACTGAAACATAGGGACACTTGTGGTTTTTGATGTACCATGTAGAAATTATTGCGAGTTTCTAAGATTACCGAGACTAGGAACCACTTAATTCGGTTTTATAACAGCACCCTTCAAAGGACACTCTCAGGCCTTTACGAGGAAGCTTAGCAGAGAATACTGACTTTCCTCTTTCGGAAATTTATAGCATGGCGAACCAGAATTTTCACTGACCGAAGCAAAGGGTTCTTGAAGGAGCGAACCCCATACTTCGCAATTAAGGCCCCTACACTATCAATCTCTACTTACCAGGCGGGTACATAGACAAGATATTTCTTCGTACACGGCCAAGTGGTATTTATTTAAATCTCGCATATATCGATGATGGTAAATGGATTATCTTTGCCCTCATTCAAGTTTGTTATGAATATATACCAAATTCGTTACTGATAACTCTTTAATAGTCTAGATCATTTTTGGAAAAACAAAGTATGCAAAGTGGCTTTTTGTGACAAAGTTCTCATGTACAGAAAGTTTCATTAAAAATTTTCATTAAATTATTTCATTAAAAGAGGGTGCTGCTAACTCTGAATACGATTTAGCGCGAAATTCGTCATTACATAGAATGGAAAACATGTACCACCAGATGATTACTTGTCTCTGTTGGACAGAGGTATGGCAGGTAATTAAATCTCGAATGTTAAATATCGATATAGTTGACTATTTTCGAGGGTTACAAATGTGATAAACTATGCGCAAAACATATTGTAAGATTTTTTACTTTTGCCTATCCTTTTGACAGCGTCGATAAAACAGTTTCTGCACGCTTCTACTAAATTGATGCATTGATTGATGCGAATCATGTTTTCACAATAAGTGATATTATTACATAATAATAACAAGGCCCTACATGGCTAAAGGGCTTGCGAAAATGGGCGTCGGTATCGGGGAAACACCGCCACCGAAAAACTTTCAGCACCAGCTAGCAGATACATAGGAACGCAGGGTACAAGCAGGGTAAGAAACCATACGAAGGGGGCTGTAGAGATTTAAATCATTATGATCCACACTTCCGGATCGGTTTGTGTCCCAACAGGTGACACAAACCGATCCGGAATTTGCAGCAAACCTAAGCAGGTAAGATATACCGCGAAGGTTGGACAGTAAGCAAGAAAAAGCAGCAATGAAAAAAAACACGACGATTAACACAAAATAAAAAGAGCAAGAGCACAATCCATACTAAAGTAGTATCTAGCAATTGCCCCGGATGAATGAGGATTGCGAGATACAAGAGATTAGGGTGTAGTCGGTAGGCGTAAATGCTACAAACCAATCCGACAATATCACGAGCCAGACGGCAGCGGTGTCTGTTGAAGATCCCTTTACGATAATAGACATTTATTCAATTTGTTGAGCTGAGTCGATTGGTACACAAGATTGGGCGTTGCAGGCCTCGGCAAAAATCTTCAAAGGTGGAGGGGTTCTATACCATTATTTTATAAGAAACGTAAAAAAAATCAAAACTCTCCCCTTGAGAATTTTCTGCGCACGGGTTTGTTAGTAACACCAACTCTGTAGGAGCTCTAGCGAAGAAACGAGCCTTAAGTTAGCAACAACAATGTAGTTTCACGTCTGTTAAAAAACCCTGCAAGGGTGGCTATGAAGAGATGCGAGTGTTTTTCGGAATCTCCGCATCGGTTCACATCTCGACGGGTTCCGACGTTGCCTATGGTCCTGTGGTTGACCGGTTACACAGTGAGGGATAGTGTGCTGACTCAACGTACGCAGATGAGCCAAAGGGCTCCGAGTATGCAGAGGGGCCAACGAGCTCAAGGACAGCTGGGAGTTAATGACAGAGTGCAGCGTGCAGTGTATTAAGTTCAGGGATGCCAACGGAACCGGTAAACAACATTTTTTCGAAATATTTACATTTGCACAAGCCGTACAACCCGCTACAGCGACGCATCACTACAGAACGGTAGCCAAACCGAGTACATTTTTCTGTACAACAGTAAATTACATTTTTGTTTTGCTGCTGTACTCCGACTGCGTGGTGAGAGAGTGGCGTAGTAAAGTTTGTTCTCTCACTTTGTACACTTTTCTCTACATAGTCAAAGGGAGAGGCCCGCACACGAAAGCGTTGATTCCGGTTCGTGGCGTAAACGAATCCCATTCATTGTCGTCGTTTGTGATTAAAAATATTGAATAGATAAAAATATTAAAAAGGGTAAAATAAGGAAAAAATAGCTCGCGTCTGGTGGCTGTACTGCGGGCAGTATTTTTTGTCATGTTACTACTTTGTTTACAGGTTGCCGTTCAGCGCTGGGCGTCCTGCAATAGCGAACGACAGTAGCGTCGTATGAGAAATGAGAATGTAGGCAGAAAAATTACAGCCCCAGAAAAGGTAGGCATTTTGCACCCTTGACTAAGTTAGCAACACCAACAAGTAGTATCAGATCCGTTAAATATCCTGCGAGGGGGCTGTGAAGGGATGCGAGTTAAGTTTTCGCTATCTACGGATCGGTTCACATCTCGACGGATTCCGACGATGGTGACGGCAGTCGCTGGTATCCTGACAAGCTGTACGTGGGCAGAAAAAATAAGAAAAAAACTGGAGCGGTAAACGGTAAAAATTCACCTTTTTATTGGATACACTGAGAAAAGATATGTCCTCAAGCAAGAATCGAACCTGAGATCTCCCAGTCTCTAGTTGGGTGCGTTAACCACTCCGCCATCGAGGAACTGTGATGATGCCATCACATATTCCCGACAGTATCGTGACCACCGTCACAGCCTCCAACACCTACTAATTGACCTATAGACCCCAATGTCTCCTATAAGCAGATCGTCACCTCTCCCTCTCCTCGATCGGACCAAAATCGCTCTCGTTATCTATTTTTAGTCCAGTGGACTGCGCTCAGGCTTGAGATATTATTATCCCTGTTTCCCCCCTTAGCTAACTCAGTCGCCGCCAGATGACTTTTTCGAGTCGGTTATTTTCGTCCGCATCCCTCATCACAGCAAAATTAACCACCTCGGTTATGAAACTATTTTTTTCCGAACTTATTTTAATGCAAATAATTTCGTTATCTTCTGAATTGCACAAATTTTGTCGTATGTAATTTTGAATGTTCTTTGATTTTATGCAGTGGCGTAGCCAGGGGGGGGGGGGTTTGGGGGTTAAACCCCCCCCCCCCCCCCAAACCAAAATTAATTGGATTGAAAAAAAAATTGATACTGACGAATTTAATTTAATATTCCACAAAATATTTTTGGAAAAATATTCTCTGATCACTACATTGAGAACTGTGTTTAAAGCGTCATGAGAACTTTTGGAAAATTGTGGGAAGGGGATCTTGTAACTTATCTCTTAGCCAAAATCCCATAGTTGTCAAATTACTTCAATGTAAAATAAAATAACTGTCTGAATTATTATGAGCTCATTTTTGGAAAGATGCTTCAATATATGGATTAGAGACAATTTTTCGAATGTGAATCTAAATTTGAATAGGTTGATTGCATATAAAACATAAGCTTGTTTACCGAAAATTTGCATACATTTCAACATTTGCTGAAAATGTATTTTTTTAGATTGTGTAGAGTTTAGACAACAATTCAATATGGTTGAAAACAAGAATAACATTTCTGAAACTAGTTGAAAGCTGATGTAATTTTGTCTCTAGTAGGTCAGGATCGGTTTTATGAGCATTGGATTTTTATTGTATTATCAACTATATGAATAGCCTCTTAGCAGGATGCAATGAATGGCGTACTAAAATTTGGTGTACTACGTACTGCAAGTTGTGAGGTTGACTAATGAAGAAAAGTAAAATTAATGCTCGATAAATTTTTAACAGTCACGATGACATTCATTCGAAACTGCCAAATTTCGATGTTAACATTGAAGAATTTCAAAACGTAAAACTGTTCATCTGCTGATAGAATAGTTTTGACGGTTAATCCTCCTAGAAGTAATTATAGAGAAGAATTACTCTTCAAGCAAATTTGGGTCGAGACTTAATGTCTCCAGCAAAGTTTTCGAAAGTGCTATTTCAAACAACTTTGTCAAAGACATAAATATTCCACATATTCAGAGTATCGAAATATAGTAGTAGAAAACCTTTACAACAAGCTATTCTGAAATTACTGTATTTGATAAATCTCTTCTGTGGTAATTAAATAATAAATTCACATTGCGTTCAAGGTGCCTTTGAAGCTTACAAAAAAATAAGGGAACTGGATTCAAAACAAATAATTCCCAAATATTAAAAGGACTCAAAAACACAAAGAGTGACTCCATTTTCAGGAGCTAGCTTCAATTCGGCGCTTCTTCACTAAGAGAAATATAGCATGCCCAGTCCATTTAAATCCCTATATGTTGAATTTATGTAGCCTTCATATTTTCAACAAAATTGTTTGAAATGACATTATCAAAAACTTTGCTGAAGGCACCATGTCTCATAATATTTTTGAAAAATTAATTTACCATAATTACCTCTATGAGAATTAATCACTAAAATTTCTATATCAAAGCAGGCGCTGTTTTATGTTAATAACTTCCCGAAGTTGTCAAACCTTCAAAGTCAAGGATTATTATATTAGGTGATCTTGAACGTTGAATTTTTTTTAGATCATTTATCCCACTTTAAAAGATCGCAATTTTTGACTACATTGACATATTATACAAGAAAATAATCTATAGAGGTTTGAAAACTGTTCCATGTTAATCCTTCTTGTTTGTAGACTGGAATGACGTCTGTTAGACTACTTATGTTTTTGAGTTTCCAATAATTTATCAAACTCATATTAAATTTTAAGATTTTTTCAAAAAATTTATGACTTTCATCAAAACCCTCTCCAAACCAAATTTCTGGCTACGCCACTGATTTTATGACATTGTAAGGGAACACGTATCCGCCAGTTGATGGCAATCGAGCTGACATTTCTTTACACTGAGCAAACTAGTTTATGTGTTTGTTTAGTGTTTATTTGAACAACTAGGAAACTAATCCACTGGGTATTTAATGCGCGTGGGGAATACGCATGGTCTTATCTGAATGATTAATTCTGAATTATGCATGAGGGTTGAGAATTGATTATTCGTAAGAAGATATCACAAGCAGTTACACGCATATATAGCTTTTATCGCAACCTGCTGAGTCGAACGGTACAAGAAACTCGGCCCTTCCGGTGCTCGGATTTCGATATAAAAAAGGCAAAAGTTAAACACAGAAAAATTGTAATTTTGCATTCATTTTCATGCACATTTTCGGAGCATGAATATAAATTTTATTATAATTTTACACGTTTATTGAAAATTACTGTTTCATTAAACGAAAAACTAATGCATTTCAATGTATTTTTATTCCAATATTTCTGTAAAATTATTAACATGTAATATCACACGAGTGGAAGTGTAGATTTTTAGGCTTTTTGATGCTCCAATTGAATGCAACGATTTTATCTTAAATTTCAATCAAATTTTTGATTCCAGCTTGGTATGTTTTAATTGTATTGATTTACATGTTGTTTAAATTTTATTATTTTTTGGTGTAAAGCTTCAATCAAAAATCAAAACAACGAAAACATTACGACTTATACCATCGGTGCGATAATAACTTTTTACAACCGATAACAAAAAAATATAATGCAAACTTTTTTCCTAGAAAACGAAGCATACCGCTGATCACAATTATTATAGGACATCAACCGGTAGAAAAATAGGAATGAATTAGTAGCTTAGGAGATATCTTGAATTCTAAGCCAACATTTATCGATCATTACGACACATTAATCATCAAAGGACATTACATGTTTGGGATATTTTACGACAATTTAGGGTACAGCTAAAGGAACTATTAGATAATCTCAAATTAATATCCTTCAAGAATGAAATATTTCATTTTCGGTAGAGATGTAAAAACGTTTCTGATTTCTGATATTTCTGATCAGAAACGTCTACATTTTTTGACTTCGGTAAATGAATCTCAACTGTCAAAAATGGACAAAGAAAATATCAATAGAAGATATCAGCACATTCAAAAAATACATATGATTATATATATATATATATATATATATATATATATATATATATATATATATATATATATATATATATATATATATATATATATATATATATATATATATATATATATATATATATATATATATATATATATATATATATATATATATATATATATATATATATATATATATATATATATATATATATATATATATATATATATATATATATATATATATATATATATATATATATATATATATATATATATATATATATATATATATATATATATATATATATATATATATATATATATATATATATATATATATATATACTAAATACATATTAATACAACAGTAGAAGTGAACAACATCGCATCGGGATTTAGGAGTGATCATATTTTGAATAATTATCTACTCCAGCCAATAACTATAAAACTAATTGCAATAAAAGCAATTGCTATAATAAATAATTACTACAACAATGGCATAATATATCTCTACAATTAACGATAAACTAATAGCAGATCTGTTTGTACTCGACAGAAGTCCAAATTTAACTTCATGTACTACTTGTATCTTTTCGCAATTGTTTATTGCTTCACTTACTAATATGGTGTAACCCAGCTGATCTATCATATTCGATACTTTGGTTCCAATGTTATTGTCTCCAATTAGATGTTCGGGATAAATCACCTTAAAATACAATTTACATATGCTAGAAAATAGCATTGCATTCTCCAGATATTCGACATTTTGATCAAAGACGCTCCTCTGTGTGGAACCTAAAATACGCCGTCAGCAACGATTACACATATGACGATAAACACGTTTTCATAAACATTTTGCACAACTTCAAAGGAAGGAGCGAATTCCGAAAATTCATCTGAGCATACTTTGCAGATTGATCGACTAATTCACTCACTTTGAAATAGTGTCAAGTTATCATTCCATCCAAACATGCCGCAAAGGTTCATTTCCCCAAATGCTCCGGCTCTCTGATCATCTCTCTCTCTCTCTTTACTCTTGCGTAGCATCGGAATCTTTATGCATCCTTGCTAGCTAAAGTCTCTTGCGAGCATATGCTTGTGATGTTTCTACAAACATAAAACCATTCATTCCGGCAGACCGGCACAGGGCTGTGTTAATGCTCTGCACGGTTGAAGTTTACTACCTCTCTTTGTACTAGTCTCCGAAAATCAAAGAGTGCGCATAACCAATTGGAACGCGGGAGCATAGGAGATCCGAGTTTGGTGCGATATTCTGCGAGTGGGAAGCGAACGACGCGAAGCTGGAATCAATAGAACGGTGATACCGATTGGAATTCAGTACGGTCGTGATCTTTGAAACGTTGAGACGCGTGGATGTAGAGTTTCGTCGTATTTCGGTTAAGGACAAGGCGAGTACACCCTTAGTCCGATCCTACGTGTGTTTAATGGAAAACCTGTACTCGTTAGGGTAGCACATTCGAAATACCGCTGAACGGACAAATTTTCCGCCTCCTCGTTGGCGGAAACAGTTTGTGGTGGAGGCGCCTGTTGGTGTGTATGTGCGCGCTTGAGACCAGCAGGAATAGGATAAGCCGGGAAACCGACTTCCAAGCGGAGTAATAAGAAGCGAAAATAGCAATAATTTATAGCTGCTTGGGCGATTAAGGACACCACTGAACGTACGGTTCTGGTGTGCTGGTATTTCCTTTTTTTCGCCCACCTCTGCCAGGATCATATGTGCTGTTTGTACTATTTGGTAACTTGAGAAATGATTATGCTACATGGCGAGTAAAAGAAAAGTTGATGATGACAATGATAATAATGATTATGATAGCTGTCTGAGTATGTGAGTACACGTGCATACATATGTCGTGCCGTTACCACAGTGAGGACGACCAAAGCCAGAACAACGTCTAATCCGGAATGGCGGAAGTGGCGGTCGGAAGTGACAGAGAAAAGTGAGGTGATATTAGAAATGAAAATTGCTACGCTCAATCGGGTTTATGTAATCGATTGTGACGAGTATGTGCTTCGTGTGGAGTGCTTTTCGATAATTCGATGATGATGATAGCCGTGTGAAAAAATGTTTTAACGCTGGTGTGTGCTGATATTCGCAAGGCTGTCGATTTTATGGCGATAATTGCGGTGAAAAGTGATTTAAAGTGATCCTCTGATCGCGGTGGAATAATTCTCACAATATTTTGTGCTGAGCACAAGCGACACGATAGCAGTGATCAATGTGTTTGTTTTAATCCAGATTGGAGCTCCGCGGGTGTTATCCTTTAATTGAGTACCCAAGTGAGTTCATTTAAAATTCATGGAATAAATTATGCGATATTTTTCGTTTTTATAAAACCCGCCCTTCATTGCCGTTATTTGCCGTCGTTATCATTATCGGTTTTGTTTGTTGACGCTGTAATCCTTTCTGAAAATTGGCACCACCGACCATCTGCTGTTGTTGTTGCTGAGCTGCTGTTGACTTCAAAGGACCAACGAGGGACCCAATCTGGCTAGTTTAATCGCCACCACCGGTGTTCTCAACGGGTAGTTGTCTGTTGATGGAAGTATTGAGCTAATTGTAACAGCTTCTTAGAATACTAGAACTGCCGTTGGGAGAAGTGGTTTGAAAGTTTACTTGTCTAACTTTTTTGACTAGCTTTTTTCTTTAAAAAAAATGTTATTTTAAGTGATGCGAGTGATGAAGTGGATGATGTTTCTGAGTGACCGGCTAATTGAGACAGTGTCTTCTGCGGTTAGATGAAAGCGCTACACGGTGCTACGAGGAGATCTTTATTGTTGATTTTCTTTTATCAGTGATTAAGTGGTGAAACAGCATAAATGAAAGTAAGTCTCTTTGTGATAGTAGCTACATATTCATACAGGTCGCATTATTATACTCTACCATAGTATGAAGAGACAGTATTGCAATTTATTTAACATAAGACCGTTATTTGTGAATAGTAATTTGTTATCGTGTGTACAGTTCACCCAAAAAAATATAGCAGGATGTTTGTGGGTGTGTGTTTTCTTAAGCATGCAAACCATCTTTATGTTTTGAAATGGGCTGCAGAAGTGCCGACGGAGATTTTTTCCATGCGTGACATGTATTCCTGAAAGGGGAGTCAAACTGCCTTCAAGGTTGTTTTTGTTAATCTACATTTCACATGATTCACACAAATGAAGCGTTAGTTTTGAACTAATATTCAGAAATTTTATAAATACCTGTATGTGTTTTTTGAAAACCTTAATTTTCCGCAAAAAATATATAGTAGTGGGGGAACGAGCATAGTGTAGTTGGTGAATCGATTGCCGTGTGCTCCGCTCACCTGGGTTCGCTTCCCGACGATTCCAACCTAAAAATAGAGACAAATGATCCTATGGTTAAAACATCTATAATCATGAATATAGTACCGTGTTCTACCAGTTAAAACATTTAACCACTTATCATTAGACCGTAAATACACATACACGCCGAAATTGACGAACTGAAACGATTGGTGTATGCGACTTAGCCCGAATGAATGAAAGACAAGTCAACCTCCTATATTTTAAAGTTTTCATGCATCGTACCTGTCGTGACCGGAGCTGTCCTGATCCAACTTGTGTCTATTCTCGTCAACTTTCTTCCGAAAACTGAAATTTGATTGTCTGTCACAACAACCAAGGCACCACAACTGATGCGCGGTAATACGTTATATGCGAATGAAGAGTTCAATATTTCGAGGACACGGAATCGCTTTTAAATTAATTTTTTTATTAGACTTTTGTGCAGATCCCGTCATCGATCTGATTTATAGATATGTGTTTGGTTTTTAAATGAATTAGCCAATAATAATCGTAATTCAAACAATGTTAATTTGAAAATTGTAAAACACCTTTTTGCGAAATATATGCCATTTACGATTTAAAAATGTAATTTCGCATTTGGAAACGTTTTTGTCTTTCTCATACAAAGAAAGGCTATGCAATCACTCTAAAAATCGTCATATACCATACGACTCAGTTCGTCGAGTTCGGAAAATGTTTGTGTGCATGTGTGAGTAGGTGTGCGTCATTTAAGCTCACCCAAATTCTGGCTAAACCGATTTACACAAACTTAGTTTCTAATGAAAGGTATAAAACTCCCATAAGCTGCCATTGAATTTTTTATTCGACTTCCGGTTTCGGAGGTACGGGTTGTAGAGTGCAGTCACACAGCAAATTCATATATAAACTGGTAACACCATGATATCCGAATGATGTAATACATATTAAAATGGGTGCCCTCCTATTTTACCCTTACACATCCCTCTTTCTCGCTCCCCTCTTGAACACCCCTTACACCCACATTCCCTCCATCCACCCCGCATACCGAAATAAGATAAAGGATTTTTGACGCATTCTCCACTCACATTCTAGTAACCCACCCCCGCCCCTTCCGAATCTATTCCGCCAATATTTCAAAATGAAAACTTAACTAATTGTTTATATCAATTGAATTAGAAATATGTCGGTATGATGTTATGGTGTTGTACGATAGCGCGATCTACAGGGTACAGTTACAAAGCATTCCAATTGGCCTCTTTGAAGAATGGCGGGAACAAATTATGGTCCCCTATATCTTCCTAGTGGGAACCCTAAGAATTGGCATAAAAATGATGCGGCGTATCACGAGGTTTGCGCACTGATAAAAATGCCCGAATGATGTGAATTCTCAATTCAATACAAATGTGATATTTTATTCATTTGATCGTAATTTTTTATGATCACCATAATCCGACAGTTAACAGTATTTAAAGTTATGTTGCCGAAACGTTATGTAGGTATGTGAAGGACTCACAGGCACGACTCGACTGATTTTGTTAATTTCAAAGTACCAAATTTGTAACCAAACTTTTCTGCTTAGGGAGAAATATAACATGGTGACAAAGAACGAAATAATAAGCTATCTGATTCGGGATATGTTGATCAGCGTACAAGAGGCTTTGTTTAGTTGGATTAGGTGATCAGAAGTGTTGAACAAATATTTTGTTTTTAGGCCTATCTCATATATCAAGGACATGTAATCACTCTGAAAATCGACTCTTAGCAGAGGCCCGGAGAGCAGAGTCTCATATAAAATTCGACTCAGTTCGTCGAGATCGGCAAATGTCTGTATGTGTGTATGCGTGTTTTAAAATCTCACTCATTTTTCTAAGTTGGCTGAAACAATTTGAGCAAATTTAGTTTCAAATGAGCGGTCTAACGCTGGTATAAGCTCCTATAGATTTTTTTTTAGTAGATCGAACATCTGGTTCCGTAGTTGTGAGTTGAAGAGTGCGGTTACACAGCAAATTCTCATATAAACTGATACGATCATGATACACAAGTGATGAAGTACATATTTGAATAGATGTTGTTACAACATGCTGTGTGCTTTGCGGGTCCGGATCACAAATGACCAATCAAAGATTCTTGGAATATTGTGGTACTGTCCACCAGCAACAATATCGAAAGTTTCGGGTTTCGGGCATGTACCTGAATTAAAGACACATCGGTTCTTCGTTGGTGGCTGATCTGATTTTCACAAACCAAGTCTCAAATTGAGAGTATAATAAGCGGTTGGATATTGCAGGCTTCATCGGTGATCACGATTGTAGTCCAACTGGTTAACTAAAATCTTTAACCCCAAAAAATTTTGTTCATGGAGAGACATTGCTAGTACATTAACGACTATTTAATTAAATATTTTGATTTTTCCTTCGGAAAAGGGATCGTTTATCCCAAAAAAATCAATGTTAAAAATACTCCAGAAATCTAATTAAAAGCTGTTTTCTGCAAAATAATAACTATCTTTAAATTGCCGACCAAATTAAAAAAAATAACGAAGATCTGTTTAATAACCTTTCAGTAATCGTGAACCAAAAAACACGAAAGTCCAAGGTGCCCAAGATGTGTTGGACCATAAAATAATACTGTAGCCAAAATTTGGTGAATTTTTATTGAGGTCTATGATATTTTAGGTGAAATTAAAATCAGGCCAGTTCTACACATCGGTCTCGATTAGTGAAAAAAATTCCTCGATGGTCCTTAGTTATAGTGTTCAGAATGTTGTATTGGTTGCGATTTTGCTTAATTTATCGTTCACAGAAACCTTCAGAGTATGCAGCTTACCTGGGTTCGATTCCAAACCCCCCACATAGGGTTCGAGATATTTCTTAAGTGATACTTCGTTTAACCATATCATTGCAAATAAGAAAAGATTAACTTTTGTTTCAATGACGAAATTTGGTCATATTGGATTTTGTTTTCGTGTCAAAATTTGATTTGTGTAAGGTTAGCATCCACCGTTGGAATTGAAATATACTGAGAGCTGAGGGCTTTTCCCATAAGAACTATAAAATTCTGTGTACAAGGCCATTTTTCGAGTAATATCCAATAAATCGCAGTTCTTGCGTTATTGTAGTGCGGGTGATCAAGTGAATTTCATGACTAGAGATGATAGCGTTCTACAGCCGAAGTGTGATTATTGTGTGGTATTTTGGAACATAGATGGAACTCAAGTTCACTTACAGTAATGCCTTGAATTCCACAACGTATTTTTAATAAAAAGATTATTTTTGTTTATTTATTCTGTCTACGTAAAAATTTTACCATCTCAAGACAGTAGAAAAGAGCGAAGATGGTTGAAAAATTTTTTTGTTTTTATTAGATAAATCGACAAAAACTGTCATTCAATGATTGCTTATTTTAAAAATTTTACTTCTGTTTATGCTTTATCAAACTACGTCAGAATAACTAGTCCAAATCAATAACAATCCATCAATATATTGATTTTTGTAACAGTGTTCTCTTTGTTTCAACTCTCCTTCTACCGAGAAATGTTGAAACAGTAATCAATGTGAGTTGAAACAAGAAACCAACTATTTTTTATATTATCAAAACGTTTTCTTAAGCATCGAATGTTACAATTGTGTCATTTTTATTCGATCACACTAAGTTAATCCCTAAAATGACATGCATTCTTATCATTATTTTTCACAGTGTATATCTGCGTATAAACTAACACTTGTTTTGAAAATTAATGTTAGATTTTTTGTTACTAATGCAGAAATTTCAGCACAGTATTAACAGTAAGATAAGATACTAATTAACTATAACTGTAAGATCAAGAAATTTGATGCTCATTTTTCATATATTTAGTTATGCATTATTTTCCAATCACTTCCCCTAGAACATTCTGCATTCATTAGAATGGTTGATATGACCAGTGATACTATTTATGACTACAAGTGATACGGGTTTATGAAAACAGGTCATTTGGTATCCATATCGGTAGTAATTCGTTTATTTTAAATTATGGTCACTTCGCTTTAAGCTTTAGAAGCCAATAGGAGTAAACAATTTGAACATACAAACAAATAAATGACCTAGAACTAAAAAATTGAGAATGTTGATCACTGTTGTCAATTCAGGAAAGTAGGATCTCGATGGTTATTATTCGTTCAACTCACCTAGATCGAGAAGTAACGCTTGATCCACAATTTACAATTTATACATTGCAAAGATAGAAAAAGCGCATACAATTCATAAATGTTAACTGTAAACTACATATTAATGATATTTTCATGATTAAACATTACTTAATATCCTATTTATACCAATTTGAAGAATATCATGAAAACGTACTTTTGCTCATTTTTTGTAGTGTGTTCGCCGTAAATACTCAACCGCTCATTTAACGTAGTTGGCGTGTATTGGAGGATTTGTGGGCATGATATAAATAAAACAAATGCATTTTGAATCTCTAACGGTACTGTGGGTACTGCTTTAATTCTCCTCTGTTTCAAATCTCCTCGGTTTCCCCTACTTTTTGTGCGGCGTAAAACAATACGAAGCATTTGTTGATTGTACTGTTTTAACGTCATCCATGCGCCATGGATTTCGCATCTTATACTACGTTCACATTACGAGTTAAAACGTGTTTTAACGCTATCTTGATGACATTTTTCTTGTTGCTAATTATTATAACATGTTTTAACTCTGTAGTGTGAACATGGTATTATTCATACAAAGATACGTTGAACGAGTTATGTAAAAGTTATTTATATATTGATACATGTCATATTCTGTTTAAAGGCAGAATTTTGTATATAATGACAGATGTATTGACATTGTTTAAATGCAAAGGTATTCAAGAATGAATAATTTTTATACTGATTGGTTTTCGCTATTCAATTTAAGAATTAATTTTTTTCTGTTTAGCGTTGAACATACGTTTACATACATAAATGATTTTATTCATTATCATTATTCTAACGTCTACGTTGAGCAATCATTCGGTAACTTGAATCATTATTAAAACTAGCAAGAGGCATGCGAATGGAAAACCAGGTTTGCAAAAGAATGAGAATATTCATTTCGTTAATTTAAACTTGTAATCCATAATAGATTTATTGACAAGTGTTGAATATATTTAAACATAGAATGAGATAAGAGTGAAGATTTACCAATTTACAGAATCAAAAGAAAATGATCTATCTTTCTATATATGAGTGTTAAATTTCAAGATCTGAAATCTCCTTGTATTTTGTGTGAACCAATAAGTCAGTTCCACCAGCCAGTTTATCTCAAAACCTCAACGTAGAGATTAAGTTTAACATAGAATGTGTATGCAAATTTTGAAAGAAATCGGTTTAGTAGTTTTGGAATGACAGGTAATACCGCAAATCATGTTTTTCCACAGACGTCCTACAAAAAGCTCCGTGACCGAGTCGTTTGTCGATATTTTTGCATAGCAAAATTAAAGAATGTTATTGAAATGGTATACTATAATGTATAAAAGTTTTGATCAATTCGCTTCACACAAAGTTTAAAAAAACGCAAAAAATGTATAAAAGTTTTGATCAATTCGCTTCACACAAAGTTTAAAAAAACGCAAAAAAGTGTTTTTTTCACGCTGAAACCCTTAAACCCCCCAGGTTATTGCGTATTACGAATTGTACAATGTTCATCTTAAATTCTGAAATACAGACCACTCCCGAAAATAATTTCTGGATCCGCCCCAGCGCAATTGCATGGTCTATTACCAAAAAGATAATAGAATCTTACCCAAAAGTAATAGAAACGTGCCACTCGGATTGTAGGTGTAATCTGTTTCAAACAGTTTCAAATAGTTTTTTAAGAATACTTGAAGAAACATCTATAAAACTCCACTTTCCAGCGGTGTGATTAGTCCTCCGCATTACTTTTAGAATATCACAACAATATTTTTTCTTGAATTGTACAAATTGTGTACGGCATGGATAACATATTTATGCGGAAAAATACAGATTGATGAACATGTTTTGCGGGCCAAAATTGTGAAACGGAATGTTTGTATGATTCTCTACGTATTAGCACCACATATTTATCAAAAAGTGCTTTCCGGATGCGAAAATATCTCGAAACAAAAGTTTATTTGTTGACTAGATTTTCTAAACGCCGTTGTATTTTGGCAATCCGTAAACAAAACACTTATCAGGTAGGAGAGCAATCTTATGGATAAAGCCTCAACGAAAGAAACAAACAAAAAGAATGCTAAATAAGAAAGGCTGCTAAGCCTGCTGAAAGAGAAGGCGAAAATTCCGCAAAGAGATTGTATTGCCATGGCAGTTCTTCGTGAAAATAGGTTTAACAGGAATTATTACTATTACTGTTACCTCCTGAATGCTCCAGTAAATCTTAAATACTCCTTTTTTAGTTAACTGATTCTTCACTGTAAATTTTGGGAATATAAGGCCACTGAATCTGCATTAATATCCGGAATGGATTCCTTAAGATGTGAATATGGACCGAGTAATAAATATAGTGGATGGAGTCATGTTTCGCTGAAATTGACGCACTGATACAAGAAACTGATCACTTCTTCTGGTCTTTTTTTCAATGGAGAATACAATTTACGTACTAACCCAGTACACGTGCTATTAGTAGATGCCAAGCTACCACAAGGGGTGTACTGGAGTGTCGGGCTCTCATGGTGACGCCGCCATAACTAGGTAATACCGACTAAACTCCATTGGGCTCCGCCATTGTTCCCCCCAGGGACTACTACTATTACTTCTGGGGAGATGGCTGTACTTGTACTTATACTCACTCACTCTCGTTCACGCATTCATACATCCTATATGAGGCTTACTGGGGTGCTCTCTCTGTCACACCTTGATTCACTCTCTAACACTCCACATGAGGCTGACTTGTGTGCTCACCTTTTTCATACCTTGTTAGGCTTACTTTTGCGCTCGCCTCTAACATACCATGTGAGGCTGACTTGGATGCTCACCCTATCATCTGATTCACTCTCAATCATACCACTCTATTACACCTCTGTCGCTCCCCCTGGCATCCCATGTGGGACATTTTTCTTAGGCCCCACTTCTGACATACCATGTGAGGTTTACTTGGGTGCTCACCGTTTTCATACCTTGTGAGGCTGATTTTTGTGCTCACCTCTAATATACCATGTGAGGCTGACTTTTGAGCTCACCCTTAACATACCGTGTGAGGCTTACTTGGATGCTCACCCTTCACTCCTCTGCCACGCCACGAGGCATCGATAGCTAAGTACGCTCCCATCTTGGAATGAGGCAGTCCAGATATACGCCTATACACTCGCTCTTCTGCCTTGCTTCGGGGTGGCTGGGTTTACCCCTTACGCGGTTGCCAGTCGCTGCGCTAAACCTGCCTCAGCATGAACAGACCATTCACTCACTTTTCTGCGCTCGGCCTTTTTCGCTCCAACTAACCAATCACTAGTTAGCCGTGCCCGTCGTCTGTTGCTCGGTGCGCCAGATTCCCTGTAGCCTGCTGGCAATCTGGGTGGTTGCAGTCGAGACTACGTTCCACTTCTCCACCGCTTGACACATCCGCTGAATAAGGGTATCAAGGTTTGTGTCCCAACCGCATTGCTCTTCTTTCGACGTCGAAACGAGGACATACGAACAGTATGTGTTCGGCTGTTTCGTCGACACCTGGCAGTCAGGGCAGACGGGGACCTCCGCGTGCCCGAACCTGTGGAGGTACTGTTGGAAGCAGCCATGGCCTGACAGGAATTGTGTCAGATGGAAGTGAACTTCCCCAAGGGGTCTGCCCACCCAGCTCGATATGTTAGGTATCAGCCGGTGGGCCCACCTACCTTTCGAGGAGTTATCCCACTCACGCTGCCATCTGGCGACCGAAGCCACTCTGGTGCGCTCGCGGGCTCCTCTATTTCCACGTAGCTCGAAGCACTCACCATCTTCCCGGATGACCAGCCCGACTGGCATCATGCTCGCTATCATGCAGGATGCATCGTGTGATACCGTGCGGTAAGCACATATCACTCTAAGGCACATCACGCGGCAGGTGCTCTCCAGTTTCTGCAGGTAACTGGTCACCCTCAGTGCTCTTGACCAGGACGGGCCGCCATAGCTGAGGATAGATACGGCAACGCCTGCCAGTATCCTACGTCTACTGGCGCACACCATTGAGCTGTTGGACATCATCCTCGATAATGCCGCAACAGCAGTCGACGCTCTCTTGCATGTATAGTCGACATGACTGCCGAAGGTCAGCTTGTCGTCCATGATGACTCCGAGAGACTTCAGACATGGATAACTGCATGTTGTGCCGACTTGCGGTTGTTGACGATAACTACCTCCGTCTTATGCTGAGCGAGCTCCAGGCCTCTCGCGCGCATCCATTCCTCCCCAGTGTTGATCGCGTGTTCTGCATTTAGTTCTACCTCAGGGATTGACTCCCTATAGACCTGCAAGGTTACGTCATCGGCAAAGCCGCAGCACCGGGCCTAGGATAGAGCCCTGCGGGACTCCGGCGGTAATAGAAACCCTTTTCTGACCTGCATCGGTCTCGTATAGCAGTACACGGTTCTGGAAGTAGCTTTCCAGGATCCGGTATAGATCCACCGGTAGGCTAAGTCGGTGTAACGAGAGCGCGTTGGCATCCCAGCTTGCGCTGCTGAATGCGTTCTTCACGTCAACTAACGCACAGTATCGAATGCCTCGCCTTTTTCGTAGGATCGCTATCTCGGCAGTCTTTATCACTGAGTTGATAGCGTCCACTGTGGACTTACCCTTCCGAAAGCCAAACTGGTTGCTTGATAGGCTGTCCGTACCTTCTGCGTACGGGATTAGCCTGTTGAGGTTGATCCTCTCAAGCAATTTGCCAGTCGTGTCGATCAGATAGATTGGTCTGAGCTGCCATGAACGTGCCTATAGCATATTTGTGAGTTATGCTTTTGTTGTTATAATTTTTCAGACATAAAATAAATTTAAATTACTCCAGTTTAATTTTAAATTATTTTAAACTGACGTGCCGTAATGTATTCCATAAATGAAAAAGTACACATATGTAAACAGAAACGGGTTTACTGTACACGGAAAATATAAATTCGTTAATATAATGAAATTGATCGTGCAATGCACGAGTTCATTCGTCGTTTTATGCAACGAAGTATTTTCGTGCATTGTAAATAGTAGGTTTCGTTCATTTCATGGACTGAAGAATGGCCGCTTGACGAGCGAAATTTTTCGTAAATTTTATAAACGACATTTTTTTGCGTGAATGAAACGAAATGATTCGTTTATTTTAATAAACGTTTGTGTATATTACGAACGATTTCGTTGGTCGCATGAATTCATTTCGTTCATCTTAGAGAAGTTTTCGTATTTAATAGCATAATATTTTGATATTGCTCCGACAGAACATGGAACGAGCACGGTTTCTGAATCTTATTCATACAAAACCAACGAACAGTTCGCGATGGCTCAACTGAATCCGACCGAATCCATACTGCTACGGATTCTGGATCAACTTGAAGCGAAAGAGGTTCAGGAAACCTTCCTGAAACCCGACAGACACGGATACGGTTACTAAATAGACCGGGACAGTCGTGATGATCAACAATTATCTGACGTATCGCAACAAGGCCCGATCAGAAACACATAACAAGAATATTTCAAAACTATATCTCCCGTTGTTACGTGTTATAATTTTCTGTTATTTTAACTACTAACGAGACCAAATTTATAACACGATATGTTACGAAAATTGCATTCTGTTATAATCTTGTTATTTCATTCTGATCGGGGGATGTCATATTACATCGCTATTGAAGATCTTTTGACGTTGACGGTTTGACGAATGGTGCTCGTAAATATTATAAAGACTTTCGTATATAGTAACAAACAATTCGTTTGCCTAACGAAGCCGTTTCGTAATAAGCCAACGAAAGTCGCTTCGTGGTTTTCACGAAAAACTAAAAAAATAAGTGTTTCAATACAACTGCGAAGGATTCATCATATGAACAAAAAATTCGCTTATTTTATGAAAATTGTCTGTACGATTTACGAAAAAATTCTATCAGTGTATGTTTTTATTCAGTGCCTTTGTTATCGAACGCACATTTAAAACGACGAAGGAAGAAGTGACCACAGCTTTTTTACCTCAGAAACTTAAACGACCACTGGGGTATAAAATCTACGTAACGTAGACTTTTCGATTTTTTTTAATTGGTGGAAAATATGAAATTTGCGAGGGTTACACTATGATGCACAAATAAAAATTATAATTAATGTCCCCGAATCTTTACAAAATTTAATCACGCCCTCTAATTATTTCTACTTTTAAGATAGTCGTAAAAATTTTCCCCCTTAGTTAAACATTATTTGCTCCAATAATCTCATTGCTAAAAATGTCAAACCATATCGCCATAAAAACTAAATGACCCCCTAATCTTACGAAAATTATATTACCCCCTTGTGTATATATATAGCTATAAATGCGCCTTAGTTTAATTTCAAAAATCAATATGTAATCCCCTAGTTTTAAGTAATTTAAAATGTAAAACAAAGCAAAATTGGCACCTTTAAGCTAACGCAAACCTGCCTTATCAAATAAACGAATTGAAAAAAAAAATTATCTTGAGAAATTCGGGCTTATATGAATTTTTTTCAACATTGATAAAGACATTCAAATTAATCCTCGTTCCACAGCAGTCACACAGCGGAAGTTCTGATGTAAGTGTGTCTGTTTCGGTGAGTCATAACTTCATCTATACTAATTATGTTACTCGTTTATATCTGCCTTACAAGCAATGAGTTGTTTCTAACGAGCTTGAACTATCATTATATGTTACACGGTGTATTTATTAGAACAATTTTATGCAAAAAAAATCAGCATCTCTGAATATGAAAGAATGGGCTTTCCCCTTTCATTTAAAACTAACATCAAAATAATCCGTCGGGGGGTCCAGAACAACTTATTTTTTGAAGTTTTTTTCGTAATAATATAGGTTTTACTACTGGAGATAGTTCATATTTTTGTCCCTAGACAATGCTTTATACATTCGAACAACACTAAAAGTGAGAATTTGATAGAAAATTTAATTGTCTATGAGTTTTTTGACCACTAAAAATTGATCTGAAATTATCCGGAAAAGTTGTTTAAGATTTTAACAAAGTTATATCTAAGATAGTTTCACACGAGGCCTAGTGTTTTGGAAATATGTTTTCTCGCACTTATTACATTACCAAAAAAATAATTGGGTTTAGTGGCATGAAAATATTAGACGGGATTCACTACGTTCTAATTGAACTTCTGAAAATAAGGATGTTTGACCGAGTCAGAAAACTATTTGCGCTTTTGGTTTGTAATCTTTCCCGATAGGTTCGAAGGGACTACCATTCATCGGAAGGTATTGCTTGGTTACAAGAGTTTGCTTACATTTATGTTTTGTTACACGGGTGTTTTAGAAAGGACCATACGTCGTATAATTTAGGTTATGATCGCTTAAGTCAGCTATTATAATTCCGTTCAAGACGAAATGTTGGGACACACCGTTTCTAATTTAACGCAAACCATAGCAGTAAGTGTCCAAATTACTGGTTAGTGTGAAATGATTTATTCCGTAAAGCATATTGCGGCAGTTGGATTTTATGGCCATTTCCTATCAATTATGCGAGATATCGTTACTAAATTGATCCTAGATTATGCGATATGTATTACTTTTGAAAACAAAATATGATTTGAGTACAACAATAACCTTATATACATAGAAGTCCTCGAATATATCCAAAAAAAAAAATATCTTGATCCAAATATTTAATTTTGTTCACTGTTTATCACATTGAGTTAATTTTGAAAACGGATAATCAGCGTTTTAACCAAGCGTTGCAATGAAACCCGCGAAATATTGCAATGGTGCGTTAAAAGTTTCATTGAGTTTGTTCAAATATAAAGGTTGAAGTTCAGGACAAGTCAATTTTATACGAAGATGCTAACAGAGTAGGAGATTCATGTAAGAATAGTTATCAGTCATCCCTGAGGACAATCGAAGAAATGAAAAAGAAGGCATACATAATTGAAAAGGCTGTTTCTGCGGGAGGAATCACTTACCTTCACGAAAAAGAATATTAATATCATACTAGTTTGGTCAACACTTATCTAAAACTTCTATCAGGGAATTATAATTTTCAGCTAAAAGATGACTTTCCAAGCTCTCAAATTCCGCTGAATTCACTATTGAACTAAACACAACTATTTGGCAAATAAAAAAAGTGCTTGTGAATTGACAAACCACTAGGTCTTCTGTGAAACTAACTTAGACTTAGAATTGGTTAAAATATTAAACTACTTTTCGGGATAATTTCAAATCGGTTTTTAGTTGGTAACAAAGTTGTAGACAATTAAATAATCTATCAGATTCTCACTTTTAGTGTTGTTCGAATGTCCAAAGCACGATCTAGGGGCAAAAATTTGAACTAGTTCCATTGTAAAATCTATGTTTTCATGAAAAAAACTTCAAAAAAAAAAAGTTGCTCTAGACCCCCCGACGGATTATTTTGATTTTGGTTTCAAATGAAAGGGGAAAGCCCATTCTTTCATATCCTGAAGTTTCAGAGATGCTGAATTTTTTTGCATAAAGTTGTTAAAAAAAGACACCGTGATGTTTACAAATGAATCTTCTTTCATTATTTGAACGTTTTTATATCCAAATCTACTAACTGAAATATACGAATAGTGCTTGGCGACAAGGTTTCATGGGCGATTATTTCACCAAAAGCCTCGGACGGGACCGATACGACAAACAAACTTTTTTTAGTTGCTGCATAAATACGAAGAGGCTTGTCCCCTTCATGACTACCGAGCTAGAAAAAGAAGATGAATTACTCAGAAATATGACTGGAGCGAGCGAGCGAATAATCTTTTTATGCGAATGCAGTAATTTATATTATCTTCCGTAAAAGTATAATTAAATTAGATCTTTCTATATTTTCATAAAGATCGGATTTGAACATAGTTATCGGTAATGGAACATATTCTTTAGAATCTCAAATGGTGCAATAAAAAGAAAATTTGATACTAGTAAAATCATTTGTTAACATAAGATGATGCTGCATTCGTCTGACAATTCGAATGATATCTGCTATGCAGTATTTACCTGCCAAAGTGGCGACCAACATTGTACTGTTCGTATACAGCCATAGCCCTTATTGTGACATAATCGTTTACACTATCTGCCCAGTAAGAGAAATACATCCTACGTTAGATCAATTCGTTGGTCGCTTGTTCACCGAAAATCTAATACTCCTCTTGAGATATTGATGCCAAGCTACTGTAAACAATTATTGTCAAAATAGAAACTATTTCAATATTACAAACAAAACGAAATTAAACGCAATTACGACTCATACAAATTAATACTGGCAAAATATCTATCCCAAACAAGTAGAGATCATCAAGTCTCTCTCAGTGGAATAAGTGATTAAATTTTTTCTGCTTTGACTTCAGGTGTCGGGAGCTTACGGCCGGTCCGAAAATGTGAAAAAATCATGACTATCATAAATCAGACTACTATTTTTTTACATTAACTCAATGTGAATGATATCTGACAAGTTATAACATTCAATTAAATCGTATGCAAAAATATCTTTTTGACACATCCCTCACAAATGTTAATGATCATTGCGAGATCGCCTATGAAGAATGGAAAGTTGACAAAGACAACAGGATTTGTCGAAACAGTAAAATAACTAGTAGAGAGTTGTGATTTCTATAGCGGTTAAATGGAACCTACCGGTGAGGTTTATGCAGATGAGGTGACAGGACACACGTCACAAAAAATATGCACTATGGATTTTATTCTAGCTATTCCAACACTGCAACAGCAACACCGGAAACTCTAATGACGCGTTCTTCTAGCATCTGAACCGCAAACTGAAAATTATGTATCATACACACGGTCCGCGCGATCATTCAAAAAAACACACGCGAATATGCAAAATGGCCACACGGTTATAAAATCGAATTCATACACGCGAAGTTACAAACAGGTTAGCACACGCGACATACAAAAGCCCAAGCGATCGAGCACGCTAACTTACAAACGCTCGAGCTCCTCGCCATTACACACAAAGGTGAACATGCAATCGCGATCATCCACGCACCAAACGCCCAAGATATTAAAAAACACTAAAATGTCCCGATGATTTAGTCAACGCTATTGACGCTGATTAACGCGGTCCCAATCGCGAAAAATATGCGCTCATTCCCACGAGCTCGCAAAATTTCCGCTCCAGCGCATCTGAACCGTGCACTCAATATCACAATCAGAATGATGGTACGTCCGCTGCAATTGGTTTTAAGTAGTTTTTTAGTAGGTGACATTTCTTGACTCGTCTTCAATTGAAGTGAATGAATCTGACAGGAAACCCTTCCATAAATCCAGCTCTACAGCTCCAGTAGGATAATTTTCGACAAACATATGATTACGGTTTAAAAGCCAACTGTCAAAATTCTCTTTGAAAGGAAATTCCGGACAAACCGTTACTCGCCAATCACATATGTTGGTGGTAAATAAAAGAGAAAAGTTTTCTCTTTTATTAACTGCTATGAACTGTGTTTAACCAGTAACGGTTTGTCCAGAATTCCCTTTCAAGGACAATTTTGACAGTTGGCTTTTAAACCGTAATCATATGTTTGTCGAGAATTCTCAAGAAAAGAAAAAATTTAAAAAAAATATTAACATAGGACCAATACATTTACGGAAAATTTTACTTGACGGCAGTTTATACATCGCCAATGTTTTTACTAGGTTTCAAAAAGAAAATTTAAAAGCCAATCAAATAAAAGATCAAAAGTCAGATCTATTCAGAACATTCTCTGAAATTTATTCCTCTAAAACAGCTCTATTTTGGATATCGAGAGCAGAGGGCCCCCTTAATTAAGATATAATATACATTTTAAACTATTTGACGACACAATGTGTTTGATTTCTATACATTAATTTTTTTTCTTATTATATTCTGCTGCTATCTATGTTTGTACGCGTCACTGAGGTGATCTCTATTGATTATTATTATCTATACAAAAACGTTCTAGACTCGACCGCATAAAGTTTTATTTTAAATAACAAAGTGTTGTAACCATTACAACACACAGGTAATTTTTCCCCATGACTCAAACGATATTATAATCCATTATTATCCGACCAAGTATTGAGATACATATTGACATTATCATCCGTCCAACTATTGACATACATGTGCATAATGAATCAAACTGATTTTTGCTACCGCTAGAAAATGGAAGTAGTCAGATATCCAATACTGCGATCTAATGGATACAACCTATCAGTCGTGATGACGCGCAAAATGTTCGATTGTGTCACCTGCACTCACATGCCGTAATCAACGCTCGAAACAAATGCAACGCACTGCTCCCCGACGTTCAAACACCTGTCTCGATCATTGTCCCATGGACATTACTCAAAGCACTCGACGTGCCTGACAACAGTTTCCGATAGACGTCGACAATTTCAAGTGATTAAACATTCATGTTTTGCTTGTTTTAAAATCAATCTCCCGAACCCGCTTCCGCAGTGCTCAACGAAGCAACACAACCGAGGACACAATAATCCCACTCCACGACCCAGTTCAGCTTCACGGTTCATTCATACCTGTGTATGGTTCTGTACGAGCTTCAACATTGTAGCACAAACCCGGGAAAATGCCAACGCGACAAAATATGCGGAGAACAGATTTTTCAGCCCAAAGCAGCAATATGAGGTAGGAACCTTACTGTGCATACGATTTTCCCACCCAAGCGTAGAAAAAATACCCCAGTGCCAATCGATTAAACTCCGGAGAGACTGGAAATCGCAAGGTGGCAAAAAAGGAACGCTATAACATTCCAGCCAAGTGGTGAGCATATTGACACATGCGGGCAAAATTAAGCGGAACACAATGAGGTCACCGGGAGGCAATGGACGAAATGTTTTCTAAGGATAGGATTACTCTCCGACGAGTAATCGCTACATTTACTCGCACGAAGAAGCAGTTGATAATGTTGCAGGGGTTTTGTCGCCAAAATTTTTTACTGCTCTTTTGGTTCACTGCATTTATAATTTAAAATAGAAAGAATTCCATGGGGTCAGATAGGACATAAATAGAAAATTAGTTGTCAAAGATTACTAGTTTATGGGTAATATGACGATGTTGATGATGACGGTGGTGGCACCACATCATACCCCTATAAATAAATGAGTTATCTAAGGAAGAAATCGTTCCATGGCTCTGAATGCTTAGTAATCTATATTTTGTGAAACTCTAGGCTAGTTGATAGAGTTTTTAAGTTTCATTTTTTATCATTTTGATTTAGATAGATCATGAAAAATAAATCACATTGAATAAAAACGGAGTTAGATGTGTTGGCGATTGATATGAGTACGTCAAAATATAGGTAATCAAATAGTAATAAAATAGTTTTGTGAGTCCTTAGAGAACTTGTTGGAAGGCCTCTCCTTATAATTATGTAATTGTAAACTAAGCAAATCTAGCTATTTATTGCAGGCACAATATCCTGGCATTTTGACATCGACATCTATTCCATATTTTTCGAAAATTTTCGAAATTGTTAACCCGAGCAAACGAAAAGCCCATAATACCCCCATGTCCATGGTGTTTATCATGGGTGTTTGAAATGGGTTCAACCTATGAAACCAACATCACCATTGTCCATGGCGAATCCCCTGATAAAACCATGTTTTGGTGTATTTATGGGATATGGAGACCATTTTGTAGTGCTTTGATAGTTGTGAAATCTGGCTCGGATCATATTCATGGACTTTTCAAAGGGCTGTGTGGTACTTGAACTTATGAGAATTTGCTCGGGAAGAGCTCGAAGTAAACGTCTTTTGCAATGACGAGATACTCTAGAAAAATATTTTTTTGCTATTTCATGATAGATGATAAAGCATGACTACCGAGGCGCAGCGCAAATGGTCACCAACTCATCCCACATGGATCACCACCAACTGACCTCAACTATATATTTTGCAAAAGAGTATTTAAAAACCTGTTTTAATCCACGTAGTGGTGCGATTGTGCCATTCTAATTTAAACAAACTATTATTCATCAGCTGGTTTTGTTCAATAAAATTGTGGAAACGTATTACAGTCTTATTATATTTAGAACGTATCCCAGGACTACCACGACGCTGACTCACTTTAAACAAAAAAGTATAATATTTGATTAGCTAATCAGCATGAGTTCAATGTAATTATATTTTGAAATATTGGTGGAATGGGAGAGGAAGTGGAGGGAGTGAGGGTTAGTAGAGTGGGAGTGGAGGGTGCGTCAGAAATCCTTCATCTTATTTCAGTATACGGGTTGGATGAAGGAAAGGCGGGTGTGAGGGTGGTCTAAGAGAAGGGAAGTGATGAAGGAGGGAGGTGTAAGGGCAAAGGGGGGAGTGGCGACACAATACTCAACTGCATATTTTGCCTTCCATTTGGGACTTAGTTTGAGAAAATCGGTTCAGTCATCACCGAAGAACCGATGTGACTTTAATTGTGGAATATGCCCGGAATCCGGGACTTCCGGAATCGTCGATAGTGGACAATATGTTCAAAGAATGTTTGATTGGTAATCAGTGATCTAGACGTGCGAATCGAAGAAATTTGGCGCCCATTTCAATAGTTTTTAGCCACTGAAGTATTACGATTGTACCAATTTATATGGGAAATTTCAGTATAACATTACTAACCAACCTGTAACTCCGGAACCAAGAGTCGGAACACAATGAAATTCATTAGCAGTCAATGGGATTACTGTATATTTCATTTGAAATCAAGTTGGCAAAAATCGGTCAAGAATTCGCTGGGGAATAGGTGTAATATTAGTCTAGGAACTTAGCGAGTTCCCCGGAGGGATTATGAACCGTCATAGGTGGCCAATGTGGTCAAAAATACTTTGATTGATAATTAATAATCTAGACCCGCAAATTGAAGCAATTTTGCACTCATTTTAATATGTTTTGACATCATGGTGGTACCAGTGTATATGGGAATTTGCTGTGCCACCGCACTCTTCAACCCTTAACTCCGGAACCGGAAGTCGGATCAGTTAAAAATTCAATAGCAGCTTATGGGAGCGTTATACCTTTCAGATGAAACTAAGGCTGTGTAAATCGGTTCAGCATTGTTTTATAACCAAGAAATATAATATCACCAACACATAACCCGTTTCCCTAGCAATCCGATATCCGTTTGTGTAATCTCAAAGAGACAAAAGAGAGCTTTGTGAAAACCTCCCCCTTACTCATGACGAATATTCGCAGTTATTGAACGACTACTAACTGAGAATAGTCATACTGTCAAGGATAGTCAATCGAAGACTCTCTTTCATTTCACAATTTAACAATCAAACTCGCCTAGCCTATTCATCCTGGTTACCCTACTCAATTTCGGAATAGTATCTACCTAGTTTGAGCTCGTAGTGATCATCTCATTATTTTTTAATAATGATATGGTACAAGCACCAAAAATTCATCAACATCATTGAATACATAATAACTTAAGCGAGATAAGGTTAATTCGGTAAAAGAAGCATTTTTGTATTATATAAAGCAATACAAATTTTATTAGTTCATTCGGCCAATTTCCATGTAATAATATAACGTTTGAATAATATTTTCTTAAACTTCTATGGAAAAAATGTTGATAAAAATGTTAAATATTTCCGTAAACAAACAAAAGTGAAAAAAGTTTAAAACTGAAAAAACGATAGTGAATCGTCGCACACCGTAAGATATGCTAAGTGTAATAATAAATATGAATAAAAACAAATATCAGTGAGTGTTCATCGTATTTCGTGCACGCAACATGCTACTGCACGTGAAGAGATGTGTTTGCTGCTTGGAAACATTTGCGCCTACTGCACTAGGGGTCCCATTAACTTCTCCTTTGGTTGTCGTTCATGTCAATGTTGTCATGGCTAAGCGTGTCCAGGTTACACGAGCGACATTGGTATTAGAACAGTTGAAAAAAGTACAAAGCCACAATTGATCATTTGAAGGGGTTACATCAGTGTAGATCACGAAAAATGAACATAAGGGGGTAAGTTGGCGGTGAAGCACGCGGAGTAAGTTACTATTTACAGTGCAAAACTAGTCATCAAATATTTCTATTTTTGGAATTCACTCCAAAATAAGAAAAAAAAAGTTTCTTGTGGATATTTACTTCGGCTAATCGCCTGAAGAATTTCGAATATGTGCGGTTCCGGGGTAAGTTGGCGTCACACATTTTTGTCTATAAAAACAAAGACAATGCAACCAACGATTTGATAACATTCAGGGATGCTGCCAACAGTCTTCCCCATTGCCAACTAGCCCCGAACTCCCTTACCTCAAAACAATTTCTTGATGCAGTGAAGAGATGTATCGAAATCTTGTATAATGGGTTTTTACTAATTTTAATATGAATTTTCTTAATTTTAGTACTAATTGTGTGACAAAAACTAATGTTTTTAAGTAATTTCATCACAAAATGGCGACTGTGCAGCATTTTCTAGCTGGTGAGTTTTGTGGAATGATTCCACGGTCTGAAATCTATCTCCCCTAATTTTTTATATAGAGCTAAAAACTAAAGTTTTTATGATAGCTTTGACGATAGCAATCGACGTACGTAGAATTTTTCGATAATTTGATTTTCCGCGTAATGGAACACTTTTCAATATAAAAGCGCTGAAATTTCATAAAGATCGACACAAAATTCCCTATTGAAAACATTATGCAATAAGAAATTAAAATCCTACGTTCGTCGCTGGAGAAAGTGATTTAAATATATTATAAATGGTTCAGTATGTCCCGAACAGCAGCCCCAAATTAGTCAACCGTTAGTGGTTCAGGTAACTGTGTTTTGCATTTATGTTACGAGAATATGTGATATTCTCCAAGGTTAAATCTTCTGGAAAATGAAATTTTGCGCCGGTAGTAAAACTGAATATAGGCGATATTCCTAAGCTACATTTACACTATCAGAAAAAATTCACCACACGAAGATTCGGTCGAATAACACAAAATTTGAAGTCAATGACCAGAGTGTTGAGTCGTCAACGTCATTTATTCTGGAACTAAGACAATCTTTCCTTTGTTCTTGGGACAATGTAGGGGAGCCCGGGGCTTTTCGATAGCGCGCGAAAAGAGCTTTCAGTGTCCGTATAGATATTACATCTATCTATAAACAAAAGTTATTTCTTAAATAGTTTATAATGAAATATGCGGTTGGGTTAAGTTGGCGGTGCTGCACGTGGGGGCAAGTTGGCGGTATTATTTACAGTGCAAAAGAACCATCAAAAAATTTATTTCTGGAATTCACTCCAAAGTAAGAAAATCTTTTTCTTGTATATCTCGCCAATGTAGGAGACATTTATTCCGGCCAATTGCATGAAGAATTTCGAAAATTTGTTTTTGAATAGGGAGTACGCGTCAAAGTCAAAATGCCGGGGTATTCAAACTGAAATATAATAGCAAATGTCGGTTAATATACAGTTTTCTCGAAAAGACATTCAGCACGTTCCAAAAGGACCCTTGAAGTAATTGAATCTCCATTTGATTGCTTAGTTTTTGGCGTATACTGACATACCGCCAACTTACCCCGGGGCCGTGGTAAGTTGGCGGGTTTTCCCCGTCACATATTTCCAACTCTAAAAATGGAGACAATCCATCAAACACTTTAAAAAAATCAGAGATGTTGCCAACAGTCTGCTCTTTCATGCCGCCTGTTCTATTTTGCAAGATCTACCTACATCAAAGTGAAAAAAATTGAAAACTGAAAACACCGCCACCTAGCCCCGGTCTCCCCTACCTTATATCGAGTGTATAGTTAATGGTAAGTTAGCTAAAATGCATTTTAACATAAAAAATATTGTAAAAAAATCATGGCGCTCAGTTCGGTTTAGCTTAATGCAGGCCATATTATTTATAACCTTTCGTCGGGTAGAATCTCAATCTACTACAGGGTGCGCCAGCTGGATGTATCCTTTTTCAACACTCTGAACAACTCCGCCATTTTTCAGCCGATTTTCACAAGTAAGCAAGTTTTTTTAAGGATATTTTATGCCATTTATTATAAACCAGGTTTAAAATACAACATCGATCAAATGACCATCCCCATTCGATACACAAAAAGCAGCTCTTTTGCGGGTATTTTCAATGACATTGGATAGCATTTCGGGCTTAATCGCAGCACTTTCAGCTCGTATATTAGCTTTGAGTTCGTCAAGGTTCTTAACTATGCTAAAATAAACTTTACTTTTCAAGTAACCCCACAGGAAATAGTTTGGTACCGTTAAATCCGGAGAACGAGGAGGCCATTCCAAATCACCATTTTTTGAGACAACGCGTCCTGGGAATTTGCTCTGCAACAACTTGCTTGTAACGGCTGAGGTGTGTCAAGGTACCCCGTCTTGTTGAAAATAGTTTTTAAGGCATTTTTTCTACATTTGTGGACAGACAAAGTGCGCCAAAATCCAACGGTAGCGTGCGCCGTCGATGGTCTCTCCCTCTTTGAAAAGAAAAAAAAATCACTTTTTTACCGCTACAACAACTTTTGAATAGGAATCTGGGGAGTTGCTACAGACCCGTACTCAAAGAAATACTTCACCAAATTACGGATTGTCTTGTTTGTAGGCGCCGAATGCTTGCCATATATTTCACGATAGGCACGCACAGTTTTCACTATTGAACGATCGTTTTCAATGTAAACCGCTACGTATAAATCTACTCATAGCTAAAATGGCACTAAATGACGTTTCAAAGTTGTTTTTATCTGTCAAAATCGGCTGGAAACTGGCGGAGTTCTCCAATGTTGAAATAGGATACATCCAGATGGCGCACCCTGTGTTTTTTAAAGAGCTATATAATACTTTTTTATCGTATTGGAAAATATCTCTCGCGATCAAAACAAACATATACATAACTCACATGGAAACGAGTTCTCAGAATAGCGCACGCAGGAAGTTACCATGCGAATGCTAACACCTGGTCATTACTAATTTCACATCAAAACATTGCATTGCCATGAGCCGAATTTTAGGACCAATGAAAAAAAATCAACTATAAGCAATCACTTCAATAGCTTCAATTAAATATTTAATTACACCTAAAATTGCATTCCAATCTAGAAATTTGAACGGCTTTTTTACAGTCCTTAGTGGATTAAAACGATTTGTTTGCTTTTAAATCCCAACGTTTCGACGCCTTGTTTGCGCCTTCTTCAGGGGAGAAAAAACTGATTATCGTTCCTCGTGTCAGTGATATTAACGAGGAACGATAATCAGTTTTTTCTCCCCTGAAGAAGGCGCAAACAAGGCGTCGAAACGTTGGGATTTAAAAGCAAACAAATCGTTTTAATCCACTAAGGACTGTAAAAAAGCCGTTCAAATTTCTAGATAACAATAATCCAGTCGAAAGTCCACAAAATTACATTGCATTCCAATAATTAAATATTCTAGTTTGATGGCATGTATGATTCTTTCCTGTGTGTTGGATGCAGAATGATTGTTTTGATTGTGGTACTGTGATAATTTGAACGACCGTATTCCTAAATGCTTAGTAACCGCATTCTTTGCTAGTCACTGACACAGTCAGAGAAATGGAAGTTCAGTATACGTGGCTGTCCTTAGAGTGGTTGTTCTGTTACCTTTTGTTATGGAACCTGGTCTCCTTATTGAGGAAACTCAAAGAGCTTAGATTTATAATCTACAGGTTTGCTGACGGTTACCAAATACCTATTATTGAACTTTGCATCGGACCAATCTTTGACTTAGTGCAACAAGCATGGTGCCGACTAGTTCAATTATCAGCTAATCCAAAATTCAATCGTTTTTCTCGCGAGGAAGCGAATAACAACCGGGGTTCATGCCTTGCAGTTTTTTTACTTTGAACTACAGCATGCGGATCAAGTTCAGTACGTTGGAGTTATATTGGATTCCTGATCTGCTCACAGTGAGTTCAGAGTTAGAAAAACGTTTATGACCTTCGGACAGTGCAGATGAACTTATAGAAAGACCTGGGATCTTAAATATAAATAAATATATTGGATTTACACGACAATTGTACGTCCAATACTGTCATATGGCCTAGCGTGGTGACAATTTCATCTGATTACAGTCCAGTTGAAGCTAAACTATCTGCAAAGAATGGCGCTCATGACGTTGATTGGAGGTTTCACCACAACTTCGGCTGATGCCTTTAAGGTCCTTTTAAATATCAAACCACTATACATACAAGAAGCACTATCATGTACATACAGGCTGCCGGTTACTAGTCTTTGGAACAGTAACAATGCTCATTTTGCTGCCTGTCATAAATGACTGTGGTCACAAATGGTTACATAGGGTAAAGAAATTCTTGCTCACAACGATATTACACTCACATGTGTCCATACAGGATATTCTGTGTGATTCCCTCTCGAGAACAACTCCTCTCGGCTATAAAGAGAGGTAACAATAAACGCGAGTAGCCTGTTACACAGATGGCTCTCTGGTGAAGGGACGTGCTGCTGCTGTAAAATGAGATTGGAACAGTCTCACTCGCTAGATAGATAGTGTACTGTATTCCAAGAAGAATTCTTCGCGAATATGTGCGGGATACAATCGGCCCTTCGACAGAACTTGACCAGAAAAAATATAACGTATAAATCGCGGTACAAGATAGTGTTTGCAGGTCGAATTCAAATACGTAAATTTAGCATTGACACTACCATTAACCTTGTTCCGGTGCTCAGACATTCCGGATTGTTGACGCAATCTACAAACTTGTCGTCAAATACAAGCTGTTTTGAAAAAAAAAACCGTGCTTAGTAATTTCGAGAAAAAGCCGTCTCAGTGTTTCCGTGAAATCCTTACAATGTTTGAAACAACATTGCGGTATGCTGATTAGGGCTTTAACCAGTCACTGTAAACTCAATTATTACATGGCTACTACTCAGCACGCTGAGCCAGTTTCATGTGGTCTTTGTGAATCCGACTACAGAACCAGCTATAATCTGCTGTGCAATTGCCCAGCAGAAAACAAAGACCATTTTAACCAAAAAATAGATTTGACCGATAGTTCTGATCAAATATGTTCATAATTAAAGAATATTGTACACCTTTTTTATCCAAATTTAAAGTATCATTATCTCTTATGCTCGATTCGAGACCAAGCACTACGAAATAGGGTAACGATAGGCTCTACTGCCATGATAGGCACATTACCCACTCAAATGAAGCAATTCTATTCAACCGGCAATTGAAGTTTGTCTATTAAAACCTCGATCTGAACTGAAGAGAAAGGGGGGGGGGGGGGTGTAATATGTATTCGCATTCCACATGTACGTACTGGTTGGGTTGTGATTTCAACTTTTATAGTATGATTCTACACACTCAAAACAGTTGCATCAACAAGTTATGCGTTATCAGAATTATCAAATAGGTTCGAACATGCAATCAGAGTGTCAATTAGCCATATTATTTCAAATCGTCGCTGTTGTGCAATCTTATGACAAGCGCCATTTAGCACATTTCGAGAAAAACTATTTTTAAAGTTTCAGATTGAATATCTTGTAACTTGTAAATGGTAGAACTAATTCAGAGAAGACAATTGATGTTTCTGTCTATTCTGTATTAATCTCTCAAATATTACGAAGTTCGGTGAACTACATTGCAAGTTTTTACTAAAAATGTAAACAAAGGTCACACTCACACGTGTCATAGGCGTGAATTAAAGACAAAATTTGTATAGCGTGTCATAATCATTCATGGAAAATTTTCCATAGAAAAAACATCAATAAAAAACTTTTATTCTTATCTTTGGTTTAAATTGATCTATAAACAATCGGTTAGAAGCATTTTGAAGGAAATTAATTAGGGAATCTATAAAAAATAGTAACTTTTGGTTACAGTGTTGCCAAATGTTTTATATTTCCAGTTAAAAATTTAAACTGTTTTTTTTTTTCGAAAATTTTGTTGCCATTGTGTTCCTCAGATATTTTTACATATAAAAACATCTAAAACTTCAATATAACTTGAGGAAATCCCAAGATATAGTGATTTGAAGCAAAAAACTCATAATTTCTCATCATGTTTCTCGCTATGTCGTAGTAACCAAGTAGAATTTCAAAATTCTGAAAAGGCCACTTTGTATAGATATTTCAGACAAGCAATATGGCATATCTAACTCAGTTTGCCCCAAAATGGCGTTTGTCATAAGATAGCACAACAGCGACGAAATGCTAATCAGTGCAATTGCAATTATTGTGGCGAATGCAAATTTAGACTACTTGATGTACAATGTAAATCATAAATTTGGTCAAGGTTTTGAATAAATATTATTGATTATTCTGCTATATTGCGGGTAGACAGATCCGTTTCATCACATAGCTGTCAAAGTTTTTTCACTAGATTTCTCGCAAGATATTTCTTCCGGTTCATCTTGAATGCAGAAGCCAGAACTAACCACTTTTTGTTATTATTAGACTCTCTTGTAAATAAATTGCTAACATTTTTTCGCGGACAGCTCCAAAGAGACAACCATCATCATCCCTGGTAACATCGTGAAACAATTTATTAACCCTTTCTGCCTAGTCGAATACTGCGTGTAGGTATGCAAAGGAACCGTCATTGTAGAGAGTCATTGACACTGCGTGTCGGAGGAAGTGATAACGGTGGAGGACAGCACCATGACGCCAATAAAACATGGAAGTGATTAAAGCATGGAACGGAACGAAAGAACTAAAGTGCGAGTGAGGGCTAAGAAAAAACACAAAAATAATCACAGGCGCTATAAAAAGTAAATAAGTCATGAAAACTGTCGTGCCGTAATGGCGCATAAAGCAGGGACGGAAGCACGGATCTTTCCTGTGGAAAATCAACCCCGTCTGGAGAAGTGCGGGTGTGTGAAGTGTCGCCCGTTGTCGTTAGTGCTTTAGACGAAGGGTGTAAATGTTGTAGAACACGTGGTTTACTCTGTATTTCTGTTTTATTTTTGGGCCTTGGTGTGAGGACACGTAGTAGTAAGGAGCTGGTTGGAATGTTTGAGTTTGTTGGAAATATGCGTAGGAGAACGCGGGCATTGTACGGTCGGGGAGGCACAGTTGAGGAACGAGAAAATTGCTTCATTACAAAGAAAAGCTCAATTAGTGCGGGTCGTGCGGTTTCTGTTGTTGATGTTTACGCTTGTACAATTTTACGATGGAGTGATGAAAAAAATGTATGTTTCAGTTTGTTTTAGTGAGATAAAAAACAGTTACAATGTAAATTCACCACACAGAATGAAACTCACTTGAGACAGTACTTACTTGTGCTTTTATTTTTTGTTTTATTTTGTCTGGAAATACATGTATTTAAATCCTCTTGGTGAATACTTGACGACAGAAACGCTCTCCAAGATGCTTAGTAACGTTGCTGATATTGAGAAATGGTGGTTGCATAGTGCAGTCCCTGTATTTTAAAAGAAGACAATAGACCAGACAGACAACTCAAGCCAAATTTTGCTTGTCGAAAAATAATAAATGTCATTACGAACACCGGCAGTTGGTGGGCGTAAGCAACTGGCGGGGTGATTGTGCACAGGAAAGCCGAAATGAGTATAATCCCAAAACTTTTGCAATGTATGATGTTTTTTCAATGGTTGGTAAATAATTAATTATGTTTAGTACGGTTAAGAAGTGTTGATACAGCTTCCAGTGTAGTCGAAACATGTCGGTTGCAATAATGTCCGATTCACAGCTTTGAGCAAATTCGATGCTTTTCATTAATTATTTAACAAAATAACTTCGATTTGTTAAACACGGAGGCCCAATTTGTTCGCCCATGTTCTAGTATTAAGCCATGAAACCTGGTATAAAAGTAAAACGTGGGTGAAATCCAATGAATATACACGCAATAGGCATCATTGACACTGACTCTCCTTATCATATCCTAATTTAATTTGCAGAAGCATTTTACCCAATCAGCTAAAAGTATAGCAACCTGCAACAATTTCAAATATTGAATTGAAGACAACGGGGGAGGTAGAAATGGAAGAGTGTTCCTTTGAATTTTTGACAAAGCACCAGATCGCTAACATACACTATCGTAATGCAGCAGCTATTTCCTTGCAAGCTTGAGAATCATATATAGGTACCCGTAGGATTTTGCACTGAGAGAATCAATTTATTATAGCGCAAAAACAAGCGTTTGTAAAACAATTTCTCCAACATTTAATTAATCATTTGTAGCCCGTCCGATGCACATCATATGCTTATGACTAGTTTTGCTTAAATTCCATAAAATGGCATTCTTCTGCATATTTCGGTGCGCTCATTTGACACAACTTGATACGTGGGCTTAACAACATTTGGTTCCAACAGTACAGCGCACAGAGGAGTAACTAGAACAAATTCCTGGTTAATAACCAAAAGATTTTTTTTTGGATTTTTAATTTCGTTATATTTTTTAGATGCCTAAACACCTACTGTATAACGTGGCAAAATTGGGAGAATGTCAAAAATTGTTAAATAATTTTTGCGTGGATGCCAAATGGTGATATGTTAAGGGGTTTTTTGATCAATTTCATTATATATTCAGCAATTTCGCTTTCTAGTGATGATGACAGTAAATAAGACAATATTATCACAAACGTAATTCAACACAACCGTTTGTATAATGTCAGCCTAAAACTAACTGAAAATAGTAGACTTGTTGTGTATTGCACCAACTTTAAAAAAATTTTTTTTAAATATTTTATTCAAAATTTGAATGATAAAAAAGTTACATTATATGGCGAGATCCGGCAAAGTAGCTGAAGCAGTATTAGAAAATAAGATTTCAGCTATCCAAAAAACATTCGAACTCTTCCGATCTTGTGCGATCCAAAAATTTCAAGCGATTTTGAAATATTGAAATTTTTACTAATTTGAGGTACACCGAAATGCTATAGGGACAAATACTATGTTAGGAAAAATGCATCTCTATGAATACGTGCACAGGCGTCCCTTCTCCTCTTCCTTTTCCACTAATCATCTGTTTATGCAAGATGTATTCACAAAGATCATCTAGAAATTACCAGTATTCGAAAGGGTATAGAAAATTGGTAAATAATTTTGGCTAGGATTCGACCCCAGTTACTTCTCTGTGCAGCGTAACGTGCTACACAAGTGGAATAGAGTGGGGTCAAGTAGGTCAGTTTTTTGACGAGCTCGGGCGATGGTATTGTGAACTGATTTTAACAAACAAGCACTCGTTGGAAAGGTTATACAATCATAATTTTATTATTATTTTTTTTTATAATTTTTCCTGACTAAATATTTTTTCAAGCTAAATGAAAAGATTTTTAAAATCTGGGGGTAAATATTAGAGGTAAAATAAAACAATTCACACGCCTTGAAAATCAGCGATTCAACTTTTATTTGAAGAGTATGAATACTGAAGATTATTTAACAATTAATATAATTAATAAGAAATGCAATCCATTGACATCATTTAGGTAGGAAAATGAGAAAGTGGCAAATGATGTGAAAAATCATGAAACCGCGGAAAAAATGTTAAAAAAAACATATTTTTCAGCAGTTGCGTCTGGATTTGTACTGGCGAATGACTTTTTAGATGTCCCCGTCGTCGCCAGAGTGTGGAATTGAAGTTGTGCATTCCGGCTCACGTAGTCGCTTAGCTGTGCAACGAACACATTTGCGCCTCGGAGCATTTTTTTTTTTGATTCCTTTTCTTTGTCTTTTTTGATTATCTACTGCAACAACAGCATGAATTATTACATTGTTAACTCGCGCGAAATATCTAACGCGCTGATGACTAACACTTTCCTATTCACACCAGCACGTAATGCTTCGAATGAAACCTTGAATTGTTTAGAGGCTGATCGAATGCTGGCACCATCTTGAACAGATGCTATTGCGTTCTTTATGTCCTCTTTACTTCGTTTTGGCGCTTTTCGCACGAAATAAAGCACAATTTTCCTGTCAAAATATTTCTAGTTTAAATTATAGTAGAAACCCACCCCAAACGGCTGATCTATCGTGTCCCTAAGCGTATGCTTAATGTTGATGCCCTTACTTTTTCGACAACAAAAATATCGAAGAATTAACGCACAACTCGTGTTCGGCATTAATTTTTATTCGAGAAAAAATACAATAACCAGCTTTTGTTAAACATATGCAAAAGCTGCAATACAAAAGTATTTTGGCCAGATCTATATCAGCAAGATTTCCCTAGCAACGGACATTGTTTGAAACATCCTCTGTTTCAACCCTCTTCGGTTTCCTGTACTGAGACCGAAGAACAATGCGTTTTCGCAGAACAACATGCGAAAACATAATCGACGCCGTTACTAATACAGGCGATTTACGCTAACAGCCGAAATGACTGTCGTCAACGATGTTCTCTATCGTGTATATAATTTACGGAACACGAGCGACCTCAGAAATAACAAAGCAAAGATGATGCCTATTGTAACCAATGGGGTCAACCCATTCTACTCTAATTATTATCTTTTGTTATAGCGTTCTGGTGTCTTCAGAAAAGTTGCTGTAGGGCACCTAGACCTTTATTTGGTTGAATCATACGAGTTCGGAATTTAATCGCTAGGGCGGCGCTGTTATTAACTTTTTAATAGAGCTAGATAGAAATGTTGGAGAAGGTTGTAGGTCCCATCATTTTAAATATATCTTCAAAAGATGCAAACTTTGTATGTCCCGTATGTTTCGAGATAGAGTATTATTTGTTTAAGAATTTTACTTACAGATTATGTTTTCAAAAATGCGCCATAGTTCAAAACTTGTGGGACTTACAGACCACCATCTTTCTATCTCGTTTCATTAAAAAGTTGATAACAGCACCGTCCTAGCGACTTAAGTCAAACTAATATGAAATGATCAAATAAAGCGCTAGATTCCGTGCAACTACTTCGCCAAAGACACCAAAACTCTAAAAAGAAAGATAAGGAAAGGACGTGAGAATTATGGGTTACCCCCTTTTGGACGCTGGATACCCCTGGGGTTACTACGAAAGTGCTCGTACATTGAAAGGTAGTTCATGCAATGAACATGGGTCAATGAATCAACAATAACACCCCTTTTGGACGCAGGCCATTCAATTATTGCGGAAGAAATTCGGTGAACCTTTAATTTCTCGCCATGGACTTATCAATTGGCCGCCTATATCGTGCGATATTGTGCGATATTTTTCTATATTTTTTCTATGGGACTATGTGAAGTCAAAAGTCGATATGGATAAGCCTGTATCGATAGAAGCATTGGGTTCAAAGTGATGGTATTGTTTCATTTACTTTTTTAATTGTGAAAAATAATTTAATTTAATGACCATAAATGTTAAAATATCTTTTCCTGGTTCTCGAGGAGTAGATGCGTTTACAACGTGGACGTCATACTGATCATTCTCAACATTATTCCCAATTCATAGCATAACCTTCGCCGTTGTGGACTAGCAATGCTTTTTTAGCCCTGAAATTTTCTGTGAAGACCAAAAACTTTCAAAGATTTTAGTGCTTAACATTTAAATACGTAATATATGATAGGAATATAAGCATTAGCCGCTAGCTGTTAGATATATACAAAATAAAGAGAGGAATCACTTTACATTTTGTTCGAATTGAAAACTTTAAGTAAAAATAAAATTATAACGTTATTAATTAACTGAAAGTCATAGGCCCAACAAGTAGTTGATATCCACAGAAAAATTCCAATTTCAAAAATTTGTTTCTTAAAGTCAACAATAAACTTTTACTATACTTAATAAAGGTTTGATACAATCAACAACACACATTTGTTGAAATTAAAAAAAAACTTTTATTGATTTCATTAAAAATACTGTAATTAGTCATAAGTATAGGTTAGTATCAACAAATTCTACAACTAAGTTCAAAAAGGTTTTTATTAAACTTAAGAGTGTATGTTAGTTACAAGCTAAAAAGGTGATTTCGACCATATGAGGAGTGTGTCTGTGCTAAAACTGACAGCACAGTGTATCCGTCAAATCCAAGAATAAAAACAACAATTACAACTACCATTTTTGTTGTATTTAGAGGGTTTGAAAATAATACATTTAAACTAGCAATATTATTTTTTGTTGTTGTCTCAAATAATAACTAATTAAAAACCGTAAATCAACTGTGTTTTACTTGCAGACTTTTATTTTTACTTTCCATGTACATATTCAGTTCCGTTACATGCCCGTACTTGCTCGTCCCTTTTTGTTTACTAGTACTATACTAATTAGTTTCAGAATTGTATACTTCTTAAATTAAATGCCTTTTTTGTCTCCTGAATTCAATAACATTTGATCCGGGTACATATTTAAAAACCCATGAAATATATAACCTTGCCAGAGGTCTTCTAGATATTTGCATACATTTTAACTATGCCATCACAGGTAGACAGAAACGACAAATATGCAAAAGATAGGATCTGCAGTGAAATATATGCGATATCCCAGAACAAACGAAAACAGACAGCTCATGCCGCAAAGCATTCACTGACTTGTTTCTATGTCTGGTCTTCAGTTAGTGACGGTTATCTTATGAAGGAAGATTGAGTGTTTCTTCTCACTAAGTCGACACAAAATTAATGGACATGTGAAACGATCCGTAATTAGGAGTTCCTAAAACGAAACCATATTTTTTCGTATATTCAATGCGACTTTCAAGGCTTCAGAACCTGTTACGGACGATATGATGTTGTTCTGTCTGTCGTGTGATACTGGCACGCAAGGTTTGTTGGTATAGCTAAATCTAATACAAAGTTCAGCGTTGATTCTGTTTCAATGGCTGTGCCGACGGACGATTGCGTGTAACAAATTAGAAGAACTTCTGGCTATACATAATTTTCCAAACCCGACAACAGATAAAAATACACTTCGTGGGCTTTTTAACGATAGGGTTATGAATATTTATTTATTCATTTTGAGAGCTCTTATTATCTACTTCGGTGGTAAGGTTTATTTTGAATTCAATGGTTCTAACCAAAAAACTGTACTGGCAGTTCCGTAGAGATAGCTAACTAGTTCTTGTATCACGATGATTAAACCAATCTAGCCCGGAGCAGTCAGCCCCGATTTAATGTGTATATTTTGAAGGGGCACATTATTCCTGGAAACACGTTCCGTACTTTTTCATTGGAGGGACGAATTTCGATTTGATTGATGGACTAATAATCCTCCTACTCTCAATTATGCAGACAAGACTCCGTAGATTCGCTTACGGAGCTTACAGTTTATCAATGAAAATCTCACGCTGAAACACTGAATGACATGACCCGTATAAGCCTAACCTAACATGTGCGAGTCGAGTCGGGTTGCATCAACGGCGTAAATCCGGCAGCTCTTCTTGCGACTGTATGGTAGATGAAAGGTAGGACTAAACTCGCCCAGTGCGCTACATTCGCTTGGTAGTACGGTGTGGCGTTTATGTAGTATCTGGGAGAGCAAGATTGATGAATGGTTAGATGCCATGACGTGGAAATGAAAAGTGGAGATATGTGATTTATGTAAAGAAGCATGCCACAGAGCTTAGTGGGGCGAAAGTCCTTCTGGCATTTTTCCCATCAGTTCTGTAAGTTCTGGCTGTCGTTGACTTCACCACTGAAGCGTACTGTGCGAGTATGGTTGCTAGTTTGGGGCTTATCGTTGGCAGTTGATCTTGATGAGGATTAACGCGCGAAATCATAATGAAAAGCTTAGCCCGTAGCTCATTTCGACCACATTGTTAGCAACGTTCCAGTCTGTATGTCGGTAATCTTTGGTTTTCGGTGCGCTAAAATGAAAATGAAGAAACCGAGAAACAACCACAAACTCGGCACTAATTAGCATAACAAATCAGTCGGTTTATATACAATTCAGCTCTTCAACAGTCATTTGGCCAAGGTTATGCCGGCCGATGAAAACGTCCAGTCACTGCTGGCTCGAGCTGGAGTTTGTGACTATATGTGTTTATTGTTTTGACGGCTGCCATCAACCGCTCAAAGCAACTCAACGTCCGGTTATTATAGGCTTGATCTGTTTTGAGATATCTGTTGGAAAACCGAACAGTTCGGTCATTTAGGAAGGATTAAAATTTCTGATAAATAAATATGGTGCAGGCGATGGCTACGGCATGATCAAAAAGGTTTCAGTTTGAAACAATCAAAGCGAAATGGTCAAATATACATGCACCTAAATTATAAAGGGTATACGGAATCACATTGCATCACAACACATGGTTTCAGAGTATAAAATGAAACATATTATTAAACCTCTTCCATGTTCGTTTTATTCAATTTCATAGCGATATTCAAATGAACGTACTTTTCTGTCAACACTGTTCATAAGATCTTGTACAACTTATTTTCGCACGAGAAGCCACTTTTTCATTTCTACTTTCGATGCTTTCGGAGTATCTGCGTCCTAATTGACCAGTATTTCGGACTTTGTGGGTGTGTTGTCTTTCACATTTTTGCATCTTGTATAAACATTTTGCTTAAATGCAATTTTTTCCGTCACGTCTCTCACTGAAATATCAGGATCTTCGTGAAAGCTTCCCTGTGACTCTTAACACTATACTATTTTTGGCCAATTTTTTCTTCCATATTTTCACAACAGTTGTACTATTGTTAGTGAAACTTACACAAATGAGTGAAATTTTAATGGAAAATACTCAACTGGACAAAAGTTACAGCAATTTGAAAGTGATGAAATTTGATTCCGTACACCCTTTATTACATAGTTCTTTTCATCTCGCCGCGCATTGATGGTACTGTCGTGATACCGAAACCAATTAACCGCGAAAACCGTTCGATTTGATCGAATTGTCACAAAAATAGTTTCCTGAGCTATAGTATATTAAAAAGTGACGATATTTCAGTCTGAAGAATCTAATTTGAACTTTTGTTATCTAATTCTCAGTAAATGAACACATTTTGTTTACTCCGTTATCCTGATTAATGGTTTGAAGTTATTGTTCATTTCGCGGTAGTGATCTCTAGTATCTTTCGAAACTGATCATTTCGTATCTTTCAAATACACATCTTTTGTCTTTTACTTGTAGTAGTACTTGGACAGGATTATTTACGATTCAAACTTACCAGCAAATGTTTTTGTGTGTTTCCCATTTAGCTTTACGACACGACCTGTAGGGCAGCTAAGTTGGTAAATCGATTGCCTTGTACGCAGCCCACTTGGGTTCGATTCCCAACCCCGCACAAAGGGTTAGAATTTTTCTATTTTTTTCTACTAAGATTTTTATTTTAGGAATTTTTTTAATAAGATTTCTCTACTCCGAAAAAGAGATAAATGATAAAAAAAATTTATGGGTAATCATTCCATATTGACAAAAGAACATTTTTTGAACAGGGCATATGTTTCCGTAGGCGCAAGGATTAAAACGTTGCACATTAAAACAACTTTATCTCTTTTTCTCTCGCTCTCTGCCTCTATCTCTCTTTGCATACTTATGGAATGATGTTTGCACTATCTTATAAAAATATATAAAATACGCCTTCCGTGAAATTCTTTTAGATACTTTTTAGATTTTTGGCAATCAACTAAACTTGTTAGCTGTATTGAAATAAAGAAACTTTACACACAAATTAGAATGTTCAACAAAAAAGTTTATCGTGCGATAACGCATTGTTGCAGGTCGGAACAGCTGCTTGGTAGCAGCTAGGGCTGCCAGCGAAGCGCACAACTTAGTGTTAGCACGGCTGAAAAACGATATGTTTTAATTTAGGAAGTTTAGTTTTATATTGTCCCATTTTTTAAATGTTTTATGTGTATATGCGAACAACTAATTATAAAATATACTCAAGTAGTCTAGTGTTAACCACCAACCGAATAATAAAGTGTTTCTCTAGCGCAATAAAATAATACCTAATTTTAATTAACACTTGTGTTTCCTGTCCCGCGAGAAATCTAAGAGGAACGCGCTTATCCTGGCTCACAACACGCATTATATTGTAACACCTATACTACCCATGATCGCATAGTTGTCCCGTTTTCTATGAGATTTCCTATCTTTATGGGACTGATATGCGATCATGGGCAGTATAGGCTACCCAGAAAACGCCTCAGGTAAAATTCTTTCAAACTTCATTAAAAAAGTCATTTTGCAAACTATGGAACAGTTGAAATAACCGAAGGACAAACATTCTTCCCTGTACGGTACATTGAAACATAGGAGACTGGAAAATCAGCAAGGGCTAGTGGTCCCATTCGACTAGCAGTCGTTCCAGCATCTGTGAACTAATTATAAATAGCTTAATCACTCTCCGGGGCAAATGCCATAATTGAAGTAGAATATCGGCCTGAAAGCAAGCACGTTCTTCCGCAGTGATTCCGCATTCATCTGGCTGGTTGACTAGTGCTGGCCAATCCAATCTATATGACTTTCGCTGCGGAGGTAGTCGGTTATTTTTCCCAGTGGGGATGTTCACAACATATCGGCAAGCGTCGTCGCTAGGTTCGCTCGTTTAAAACACTTCTCGTATGAGGCGTGAGGGGTTCGTGTTTGCTGGTGAAGACTTTCCCAAACGATAAAGACTATAATTGGCGAGAGAATTTTCCTACCGAGGCATATTAGCTCGTGCCGTTCTCAAATGGGCGGCAAAGGATTGGGCAACTTACAATGGAATGTAGCTTCACACCAGACGTTTGCTCGCACTCTGATGTAACAAAGAAAATTGCCAGCAAAAGGTAGTTGAAAATATAGGTACTAAGTTGATAATGGCTTTTGAAGCTTACTGGAGTACTACGGAATTAAACTTCTTTAGTTCTGGGATAGTTGTGAGTGTCATAAAGCTACACAACCAAAAAATGTGGATTTTGTCTGTGACATACACAGCAAAAAAGTCGTGTAACTTTACATCTTGCCAGATTCACATAAAGGAGCGTCCCAATTCACATAAATGTACATGCAATTACATGTAAAAATGTGAGTTGTTCGGCTTTTCCTAGATCATTCAGCCTAAGTTTTACATCAAAAGCGTCACAATATTTAATTTTACATGTCATAGCATGTAAAATACCAATATCGGATGGAAAAATGCGTCGTTACGTTGTTTACGTCAAATGTAATTTTCATTTTTTCTAAGAGTGACTTCCAAGCATGACGCCATTCAAGAATTAAATAAATTAATTTTAACTATTTTTGGAAATTTGAAAAGCTAAAAAACCTATTTTAATCCACCTAGCGGTGCAATTGTGCCTTTCTCAATCATGAATCACGAGAATGTGTGCGTTGTTTATATTCATTAAAAGAGTTCGAGTTCTAAAATTTTGAAAAAAAAACAGCCACGGTAATATTGAACTGAAAAAAGTCCCAAAAAGTCGATTTTTACAAAAAAAAAAATTTTTCGAGATAACATAAAATCTCGACGTTTCATGCATTTTAAAGATGTTTGGCATCAAAAATACGAATTCGATTTCTGAAATTTCATGGGGTCCCCCCTTTGAAAAAAAGAATTGAGTTCAGGCTTATATGGGAATTTCATATGTGACCGGACGATTTAGTCTATATTTCCGGACCCATATAAGCGATCCGTACGAAATTTTATAGACATCTGTGGGATATTATAGCTATCATTTGGAACTAAGTTTGTGAAAATCGGCCCAACCATTTCAGGGAAACTGATGTGAGTTCGTAAATTTTGAAAGATGGCCGCTTTTCCCGGGCACTTCCGGAACCGTCTATGGTGGTCAATGTAGTCAACGAAAGTTTGGTTGGCCGTCGGTGACCTAGAACAGCAAATTTAAGTTGTTTGAGAGACATTTTAGCGAAATTTTTACCTTTTTTGCTTTCATCGGAGTATCGGTTTGAATCACAATTTGCTATGTGATCGCACGCCACAACCTGTAACTCCGGAACCGGAAGTCGGATCGGGATGAAATTAAATAGCCATTTACGGGGACGCAATACCTTTCATTTGAGGCAAAGTTTAGTCGAATCGGTCTAGCCATCTCCGAGAAACCGATGTGACTGTTATTCTGAATTTAGATACTTCCGCCGGGGCTTCCGGAACCGATGATGGCTGCCAATGTGGCCAAATAGACTTTGAATGGATGTTAGTGACCTAATACTACAAATCGAAGCAGTTGTGGTCATATTTTGGAAAATTTTTCACCTTTATACATCCATTGCAGAATTTATTAAAATCGACATTTTCTGCGTGTTCGTACTTATCACCCTGTAATTCCGGAACCGGAAGTCGGATCCATTAGAAATTCAATAGCAGCCTATGGGAACGTTGCAGCTTTCATTTGAGACTAAGTTTGTCAAAATCGGTTCAGCCATCTCTGAGAAAAATGAGTGACATTTTTGGTCACATACACACACACATACACACACACACATACATACATACACACATACATACACACACACAGACATTTGCCGAACTCGACGAACTGAATCGAATGGTATATGTCACTCGGCCCTCCGGGCCTCCGTTAAAAAGTCGGTTTTCAGAGCAATTGCAATACCTTTCTATTGAGAAAGGCAAAATGTTTTTAAATAGCCTGTTAATAGTATTTCACTGTAGATGTGAATTGTTTTCGTGGAATTAATCGAAAGATGAGCGTTTTTGGTAAAATACTTTGCCTGTCTAAAGGCGGTGTTGAGCAGCTGAGTGAAAAAATATTCAGTCCTTTAGTGATTACTTATCGTACCGAAACTAGCATTATGTGCCATTTTAGCTGAAAAGAAATACGTTTAAAAACTTTTTTTCGAATGCTGCTGTAAGAATATGGATGTCCTTATCATTTAATAATATTTAGGCGAGTCTGGGACTAGTTGGCGAATCTTTTTTCTCTTTTTGTATTAGATATGGCGTTGTCTCTAGCTCTGCACTTTAAGTACTGTGTAATACCTTCTCCAATTTAGGGTGAGTGTTAAACTATTCTACGAATTACCAGATTTTTCGATAGTCCGCGAAAAGAACTTTCCGTGACCGTATATGTAATGTACGCATTTTTGTTGTTTGTTTGCCTCGGAATTTTACCTGAAGAATTTCCAAAATTTGCTTTTGCATACTTCATATGCAAAAGCAAATTTGAAATGCCGGCACATAAAGCCTGAAAAATAATAGCAAGGTTTAATTGATTTTCAGTTTTATTTAAAAAACATCTGATACTTTATTATCAAAAGTGGCCAGGTGGTATCATTGCGCGTAGAGTCGTAAGTTCCGCGTCAGATATTTAAAATTCTGAGATGCAGTCAACAGTGTGCTCTTTTAGTTTTTTTATGCAACGTATTTTCTTTCACACGACTTACCCAAATTAAAAGATGAAATATGATACGTGAAACCATCGCCAGAAGGCCTTGGGCTCCCCTACTACAAGTTGGAAGTGACTAAACAATCAAAGCACTAGAGAAATACTCCTTACAGTATAGAAAATTTATGTTCTGATTGAGTCTACACCACTGAACAGGAGTAAAGATTTTATTGAGGGATGGGAAAAATTACATCATTACAAGTAGTAAATGATTGCGGTACACGAGAAGTTCAGTTGATACACGATTACTGCGGAAAAAATAACTAAAAATGATGACCAACTCCAGTATCTACTCCAAGTAGCGCAGCAGCCTAGACCGAATTTTCAAGAAACCACGCACACCCAAATAAAAGAAGGTCTTGTTATATATGAAAATGAATAAAAGTAAAAACTTGGGTGTTCCAGTTGAATTTTAGTGAAAAATATTTTTGAAACGATAATTCATATTTTGTATTGTGAGAAAAAAATCCGTGAGGAGAAAGAAATGCCTCGCTGAGAACGAGAATTGTGTTGAGCTGTAGGAACTTTTATCCTCATGATCTATTTTACCGAAGATTTTGCTCCGCCAAGTGTTAACGTTCACGAGGGATGACCTAATGCAAGCAGAACAGGACTTTTTAATTCCTACTACCTTAGTTATAAAAATTCAAGCAACACTGTTTTACTTAGGAAAGTCCTTGACTTTATACTTTGCCGAAGACTCAATTCCACCATGTTTGTCCGGTCATGAGATATGGCCAAAATAAAATGTATAGCAAAATCCCAGGTGCACTAGCGCCACCCAGCGATGGAAATGGTACTCCATCAAAAAGCCCTTGACTTTATGATCTACTTTGTTAAACACTCCACCCCGCCAACTATTACCGATCGCGAGATATGACCCAATATTAAAAAAAACTATAGGTCTTTTTATACGCCCTAGCGCCACCTAGTGGGATAATTCTGAATTAGCCTGTTCTGCACCGAAAAGCCCTTGATATTCTGGTCCAGTTTGCCGAAGATACCATACTTCCAAATGGTCAGCATTTCGGGTTATTATAAGTTCAAATTCTTGTATTCGAATTTACCTACCTAATGCAAATCGTGTATTCATCAACAGCGGCTTTTTTTCATTTTCGACAGAGCCACCCCAACTACAACACATGACACCCTCAACTTTGCGCGCCTATAACTTTGTCTGGTTTTATCCGATTGACTTCCGGTCTTCACGAGTCGATTTGTTGTTACAAGAGGATTCTTAAATTTTCTCACTACAATCATACATCGATGGCAGTGCCACCTAGAGCTGAACATGTGAAACTGATGCGTTTCTCCATACATTTAGTCAATTTATCCCATACAAACTTTGAGCTGTTTGCGGAACCACTTCCAGTGTACCAAATAAGCTGAAATTTTCAGGAAAGCTTATTGGTCACCCAAACTATCATTTTCAGGTGCAAGGTTTAAAATTTCGCACATTGCGCTTTTTTCATACAACTTTGGGCCACTCTACTGTGCATTGAATAATAATGGGGCAATCGATTCCAATTTTCGTTGCGCTCAAACTGTAGTATTTTACCATTCTCGGGTCATTTTTGTTATTATATTGATTCTTATGAACGGAGAAAAGATGCTAAAGCCAATTTATACGCATTCAACCGACTGTAGATCGCATAATTAATTAAATAGTGCCAACATAGACTCTTTACCCTACAACGAATCGATTCACTGAGGGGCCACATACCACGTGAACAATTTGTGATAGGTAGTAGTTACAACAGAGCCCACGCTTGCCCATGAGGTGTTAGAATGGGCGAGGTCGTATGGGAAAGCCCCCGCTATTTTGAGGCAAATCGAGTTAGATACGCCATGGTACTCAAAATTAGCTAGCGTTTGATGTTTAGCCAAATTGGATAACATTTTAGGTTTTATCCGACTTTTGTTCGAAGATTCGCCATTGTGGCCGGAGGCCGGACAAAACCTCAAAAAGTTATGTTTTAATTATTGATGTTATATTTTTCCTAAACTTCCTCATTGAATGATACATATTCAAAATAATATGATCATTGGATAAGAACACGATTTTTAACAGCAGTTTAAACTTAACTATCTCCGAAATTTTTAATGATTCTCATTTGAGCGACCGAAAATAAAAGTCGCAAGGACAGAACATGCTTCGTAAAACCCGTTTCAAATATATAAGAATATATAAACCGGATATAAACTTCAAGCATAAAAATCGGACAGTGACATTCCTTTGTAAGAGTCGGGTAAAAAAACTTTGGGTAAAAAAACCGGAAAGAAATACATCCGATTCTTACAAAGTAGTTTTTGTTAGCCGACTTTTAATCTTGAACATCAAGATATGCGGATGCTCCTAGGAGCGATTTATTTATTTTTAAATGATTTTTATACTGGAGGTTCACCCTTGCCGAGTTTTAAGGGTGAGAACTTTCTAAGCGACACTTATGCTGAAGGATTTCTGTCCGATACAAGAAATCAAAATTCAATAAAAATTCCCACAGTTACTCTGCATACCTCAAAACTTCAGGTGGTGTATCTTTTTAATAACGAACAACTTTGTTGAAAGTTGTATAATGATTAGAGGTTATTTAGCTTCGAAGATTAGAAGAATTTTTGAACATGTCCTATTATAAGCATGTGCGAGAAAGAGAGAAAGCATTTAACATTATAGTACAATATCATTTTACCACAAAGTTGGATCAATTTGCAGTCTTCTGCAATGTTAATCCTTTCATATTTAGTTATACATCTAAGTATTTTGGCTACATTTCTAGCCTGTGATAAAACAAGATATTGCTCGACATTTTCGAAAAGTGGTAATTATGTAATTACATATTTTAACTTTTGGCTTCACCCAATGCTTACTCTAGCTAATCCCAAGGGTGAGTATTCATCAGGGATTCATATTTTTATGAGAATTTGACTTTATTAGTATATAGCATAGCAAGTAATTACAAGCGTGAGCTTTAATTTTGAATCCTTTAAAATATTCTGAAACAATCTACTAGCCCTTCATTTTTCGCTTATATGTTGTTTTTTATAGTTTATTCTACATTGTCCAAAAAATTTGAGGAGAGAAAAATCATTCAAGTGCTCGAAAAGTTCGTATTTCTGAACAAAATTGATCAATATGCTTTGGATTTTTCACGCTTTTACTGTAAGAGGGTATACAATTTTACCGGGCCTTAGAGACCCGGATTGCCTTTTAGCGTTAGTAGTTTAGCTTGCCTTCACAAGGGTCAATGAATGGTATAGAAACGGTAAAAAATAGAATTTCGACTTTTAAAAAAATGCAATCATTTGAAAGACTAAAAGTTGGAAAATTGGGTTTGGAAAATACCACGAAATGGAATGGAAATTGAAATAAAAGGATTATTTCTGACTAGTAAATACATTGATAACACACAACGCTACTGTTACAGCAATCACTGTGCACAAAATATTCTTTTTTCAAATTCGTTTATTTGACACGGCTCATAGCGGTAGCTTAACAGAGCCGTGAATCTTTTATATGTTTACAAATGTAAAAATAAAAATGTTTACAAATGTAAAAATAAAAATATAAATAAATATTATTATAATATTGGATCTCGTGCGCGCAACTTTTTATTGCGAGCATAAAAATGCTTGAAGTTTATTTCCGATTTTTATATTCTAATATGTTTGAAACGGGTTTTGCGAAGCATATTATATCCTTGCGACTTTTAATTTCGGTTGCTCATTTCCGAAACCACAATTTATTTGTTCACTTCAAATCCATGTTGTATTTTTTTTTTAATTTTGGTCCGATTTTAGCACAACTAGCTTCATTTTGCAGAAAAAACGCTTCACCATGATCCAAATACACTGAAAAAGTTTCTTTTACGTCTTTAAAACGATAAGTATTAGATTATTGATACGCCGGCGTCGGCGGTAAAACATGATGATGACTTATGTTCTACCATAGACCATGCGGTAGACTTGGGTTCAATGTCCAACTCCTACTTAGCAGAAGGCAAAGAATTCTTAACATTTCCTTTCGATCATGTCCATATGGGCCTGCCTAGTCCTAGTTTTCCGTTCTAAGTTTATAACTGATTCACTCTAGAATACCTATCCGTCTTTCAATTTCATTGCTTTCGTTTCTCTTAGTCTCAAATTTGCCGAAAATAACCAACAAAATCGATACAGTAGAACCTTGCGGCAATTAAAGCATAGTAGCATCACTTCCAAATATCTTGACAACTATCGCATTTTAGAAGGTTTTTGTTAAATACTTAAATAATTTAAAATTACACTTAGGACCATATTCTGTAATAAAAAAACAGTTCTGTGTGTCAATTAGTAGGAAATTTATAAAATTAAATGTATGAAGTACTCGTTACAACAACTTTTTTACCGACAATTCAAAATGCTTCTTTTCTCTTTCGGGTTTTTTTGCAAAATATAAAAAAAATTAAAAAATCGTTTTTTTGCAATTTTAATTTTTAACATAATTTTTTGTTTTTGTGAAAAATTACACAAACATTTTTTCAGTGTATATATTTTTCGTACAGAAGCATACATTTTATGCAGATCACCTGAGTTCGATTTCGGACCCCGCACATAGGGTTCGAAATTTTTCTAAACCGAAAAAGAGGCGAATGATCCTAACGTTAAAACCTCTATAAAAAATCCCTGCAACTCGCTCTCAAATAGTTTTGTTGTAGAACAAAAAATTAGTGTATTGATCGTAACTCCAAAGATCGCAAGTTTGCAAAGAGAAATATTCAAAATTTCCACCAACTTCGGATGGTTAATATAGGGTAATTTGGGGAGAGATGCCGCACATTTCTTAAAATCGACCCTGCATCAAAGTAAACCATTCAATATTCGATGAAATCATTTTTATCAATTGCGACAAGTTTCTAAAATACTGTGATAATACTTTTTAATATGTAACACATTCAGTAAGATTCCGTTTTTAGCACTTCCGTTTTCAGTCTGCTGCGTTTTGGTCGAACTTCGATTTTGGCAATAAATGGTTGTTGTAATAATTGATACCACATTTGAGTTTATTCCCAAACATGAGATTTATTTCAATTATATTTCACACTATAAGTATTGCATTAAATGTTATTGTGAACATTAAATTTTAATGTTCACAATAACAAACTAACTATTGCAAAATTGTTTTTTATTTTATCTTTACATGTGTTAAATTTTCGCTGATGCATTTTTATAGAGATATTTGGAACTTGTATTGGCACACATTTCTGACGAAACGATGAAACTCCAATCTCTTTTACAAGTGATTTTCACAATAAAAATGGTTTTCTTCAAACTTAAATATCTTTAAGGAATGCAATTCGTTTTTAATTCTATAAGTTTCATTTTGAGTATCGACGATTTATTAGTTTTTTGGGAATTAAATAATATGATTGTTTTTGAAAGAGTTATATTTTTAATCAAAATTGTTCACAACTTTTCAAATAGAAAAGATAACATCCCCATGAGTGAAACCAACACCACAATGCAATCAACTGTTTAAGTTTTGCTGTCCAGTGAGCCGAAGAAAAACGATTCGAATTAAAAGGTAATTCACACCACCATAAAATTAGAGGCATTGCACTGAAGAAGTGCACGAAGAAGTGGGAATTATACTGGGCTTTGACTGGATTTGATAAAAACTGGAATTTGCTGAATTTTTTCCAGCATTTCATCCCATTTCACTTATTTCTATATAATCTAAAATCTCTGTAAAATTTTGAATTCACAAATTGAAAAAAGGTTCCATTTTTGGCAACTGTACTAAAACTATTTATGCCAAAAGCGGAGCTCTGCTGTATTTACAAGCATAACAAATATTTCAGGTGTTTGTTTTATTTTATTGCGTATATTGTTATATTCTACAACCCTTTTGGTAGAACCTTAGTTTTCAGTACATATTGAGTTCATGCCGACGAAATGTACCAACCCACAAAATTCAATTTGAAATTTCCTTAGTTTCATTGCTCAAAACGGTAAAACCAAATCAAATTGTGTGGGTTGGGAATTGCAATAAAATTTGAAATTCAACCCCCCCTTCGAAGCAATTTCCGAACGCAATATATGGACTTAGTGGCAGGTAGGAACCAACGAAACAGATTGAGTTAATATACTACACATAAAAGAGACAGAAATAACATTCGCCAATAGACGTCTCGCAGTTGCACCTGCCCTGGCAATACTCGTATAAAACTTTTTCGTCCGAGCAGAGCGATGCGAAGTTAGATCTACACCGTCCAGGGATCAGTCGTGAGCGGCGACCCGGGATGGGTAAGACGCGTGAAATGCGAACCACTTTAGGATAAAGTACCTACATATTGTAACTGCTTGTTCTGTCTCTCAACACCTAATGTTCTCCACTGGCGCTTCCTGACCACAATTTCGGCCGAGAACCGACATCAACGGTGTCAACGGGCGGCATCGCATTCATTGCAGAACGCTTGTACTGCTGCGGAAAACTCCTTTCACTTGTATCCGTTGTTGGCACGAACGTGTTTGGAACGTCTACAAAATTGTATTTTCCTCCGTTTCCTCGGTACACCCGACGGAAATGTTTGCGACCAAAACCGCTAAAGAAAATTTACACTAGTCTTTTAGAAAATATTTCTCATTGCAGTTCCAGTCTCCTTCCTCTTCCACCCACTTCACGTTGGAAATGCCAAAACACAAACAACAGAAAGGAAAAATAGCAACTAATGGAGATTTAAACCATGCAACACGTCCGGAAGGGGGTTCCATTCTGGCTGATGGTGGTCAAAAAAAGTTTATTGAAAAGAGCAAACGATACTGAGCGGCAACCCATTTTAGTCGGCCACTCACATCTACTACGTTACGGGTTAAAACGATGAAGCCGAGCTCAGCTGGGTTATAGAATGAGCGTGTGTGTGATTAAGGAAAGCAGCAATAAATTTTGTTTTTGTCTTATCAGATTCAAACAGTCACACTTTAAACTGTCGTTGCGTTGATGGAGAACTAGCGCTTCCGTGTGGGAGATGGCACGATGAGAGACGTGTGTTGGAAAATCTAACGTCGTTTCAACAGCAAATCCGCCTGACAGAACTAGTTTCCAACTTTGGTATCATGGTTTGTGTTGTATCTGCCGAGTCGAGATGGTGACATAAAAAGACAGTTTTGCGGGAAGTTGGCATCGGTTAGTTTTCCACTGCATTCGGTGGGATGTGTTTCATCGCCAAGGGACTTTCGATTGAGGAGAAACTTTTCCTTCTGCGTCATAATATAATGCTTTAGTGAGAGATTTATTTTATTTGGAAATGGCTTACACGTTCTGCACTTTGCCCTGGGGCTATGCGGACGAGACGAAGAGTCGTTGAATGTTATTAGAGTGACGTGTGTCGTCGACAAGTGACATTCTGCCGTCAGACAGCAGAAAGGCTCACCACTGCCTTGTGTGAGGGTTTGGACAGCTATCAAAGCTTGTAATTGCAATGTATATTAGGGTGGTACATAATAGTATCCAGCTGCGTAAAGGGTTCCATTCGCATTTTCTGAATACCCAATGATGGGAGTTTGTTTTGAGTTTCCCACAAATCCGTGTAAGATGTAAAAGATATATTAAAATCGTTGATTGTAAAAAACTGCAGTTTATGTACTACAAATTGACCTCATTTCATTTTTTACCTTTTATGTGATTTGAATTCCCGGAATCACGTGAAAAAACTCGTGTTATCTCGAGAAACCATCTCTCATCTATCGGTAAAGTGATATACTGAAGCATTTTTGCAATATTTTTCTATTAATTTATCGTTCAAGAGAAGATTACGATTGCAACATTGCTATCCTTAATTTTGATTACTTACACCTTTTAACTTCCCCCTCTGAATGTTCTTTGTTTTGGCAAGTATAAATATTTTCTTTTTATGCTTTAATTTGATATGCGAGATGGATACGCAGCTCGACTCAATAGAGTGGCATGTCTTTCAAATATTTGCAACAAATAAATACCGCGCATAACCCATCTACCGATCAATTAATAGCGATTTTTACTTCCAACTCCCATAAAAAATTCAACTTGAATATTTAATCAACTACTAAGAAAAAAATGCGCAAATTTGTAAAAGGAATTAGCAGAAAGTGAAAAAATAACAGAAAAGCCCAAAAATAGAGTGCCATTCACCGATCACTACGGTAGATAACCATTTATCGTAAATTATAGGTTTATAATTTTTGTTTCGCCACAAATTAGATCAAAACGGGTGCTGCAGGCTTTGTTCTTTCGGTATGTGCATAAATCACTTTGAAATGTTGTTCTTAAACAGATTTATTAACAGTTAGTTTTTTGATGGCAAAAAAGCGGTAAAATGGTGTTGGATTGGATACAGCATACAAAAACGATTATTTAGAAAAATATGAATAGATGCGTAGTGAAAATATATATTGTTCTAGCTAATACCCGCCGCGCGTTGCTGCGACTTTCAATGATATAGAAGTAAAACACAATTTGATTCGAAGCGCCTGACGGGCAGGGCAGATAATTCCCACCAAACATATATATATATATATATATATATATATATATATATATATATATATATATATACATATATATATATATATATATATATATATATATATATATATATATATATATATATATATATATATATATATATATATATATATATATATATATATATATATATATATATATATATATATATATATATATATATATATATATATATATATATATATATATATATATATATATATATATATATATATATATATATATATATATATATATATATATATATATATATGGCCTTGTGACGACGATTTTAGCGGATTAAACACTGACTTGACTGCTGATTATCTAATAAGAGTTGGTAAGTAACAATTTTTACTAATCTGACCCATATTAACCTTTACAGTACCACCTTATCACTTTTCTGAAAGTTTGATTTGATGGAACCGGCTTGAAAAAAGATCTGGAATTAAGTCCTGTTTCCGTGTATCCAAAGGCGTTTGAATCCGTAGACTGGTTCTGCAATTAATTCGAATTCCCGTAGGGGTATATCCGGCATGGTTGCATCCTAGTGGAGTGACGGACGAGTTTTGAAGAAACACGTCATAAATTTAAGCAATTGTTTTTTGAAATAGTATTAGGACTCATTGTCAAGTTGTGGGCTTGAATAGTGACGAAAAGTAAAATAAATGCCTGATAACTTTTTACAATCTGTATAAATTTTGTTCGGAACTGTCAAATTTTGATGTTAAGTGTTATTGTAGAATTTTACAATTTAAAATATTCTGATAAAACAATTTTGGTGGTTAATTCTTCTAGAAGTAATTAGAGAATTTAATCTACATGAAAATTTAGCTTGAGACTTAATGTCTTTAGCAGTTTTCGAAAATGTTATTTCAAACAATTTTGTTGAAGACAATAATATTTTATATTTTCAGAGTGTCGAAATATAGTAGCCTATATGCAAAAGGAAACCTTTTAAACAAGTTATTAGATAATCCTCTTCTGCAGTTTATAAACAATAAAATTCACATTGCATTCAAGGTATGAGTCTCCAAAGCTTACAAAAAAGTTATGTTAATTTCCTAAATATTGTTTTATATCTCGAATGCGAACAGATGACGTTACTAGAGCGAAATGAAAACACCGAAAAGATGCTAAAGACCGCGGAGACAGCGAAAGCGGAAACCTATAAGATGCCGAAGGGTGACCGGTATTCTAGTTCTGTGAAAAGAGTAAGGGAAACACCATGAGAGGAGAAGGAATCGAAAAAGGTCGGTGAAAGACAACGAAACAGCCGACAATCGCAGAGTGAGGAGTCGTCAAAGCAAACTGCGGCGTTAGATACGCTGTGATTCTCAAAAGGGTGAGAGAAGATCCCAAGTTGAAGAAGCTGGGGGAGAACGTTATAAGAACCAGGCGTACTCAGAAAGGCGAAATGCTGTTCGAGCTGAAGAAAGATCCATTGATCAAGAGCTCGGCCTATCGGAAACTCGTGGCAGAAGCGGTGGGAGGAGAAGCGAATGTGAGAGCTTTAGTTCAGGAAGCAGTGGTCGAGTGCAGAAATTAAGACGAGATCACAACGGAGGGCGAAGTGAGAAGCGCGCTAATAGAGCAATGCAACCTGGAGAAAGAGCAGATATCAATCAGGTTGAGGAAGGCGTACAGTGGCACACAGACAGCAGTGATACGCTTATCGCCAAGCTTATGTCGATCGGTAAAATCAAAATCGGATGGTCGGTGTCCTCGTTATGATTGATCCCTAGAGCCACTAAACAAACCTATAACCTATAAAATGAGTAATGAAGGAGGGTAGAGTAAGGGCAAGAAGGGGGGGGGGCGGTAGGTTGCGACACAATACTCAACTGCATATTTTGCCTTCCGTTTTGAGACTTGGTTTGAGAAAATTGGTTCAGTCATAACCGAAGAACCGATGTGACTTTTATATCCGGGACTTCCGGAATCTTCGATATTGGACAATTTATTCAAAGAATGTTTGATTGGCAATCAGTGACCTGAATCTGCGATTATATGTAATTTGGTAACAATTTCGATAGTTTTTAGCCTCTGTGGTATTACGATTGTTACAGTTTATATGGGAAATTCCAGTGTGACCTTACTAACCAACCTGTAACTCCGGAACAAGAATCCAGAACCGAACGAAATTTATCCGCAGTCAATGGGGTTACTGTATGTTTCATTTGAAAATATCGGTCAAGAATTCGCTGGGAAATAGGTGTGATATTAGCTTACGAACTTGGCGAGTTCCCCGGAGGCATCATGAACCGTCATAGGTGGCCAATGTGGTCAAAGCTACTTTGATTGATCATTAGTGATCTAGACCCACAAACTAAAATAATGTTGCTCTCATTTTATTATGTTTCACATCATTTGAATATCATGGTGGTTTATATAGACACCTAGAAAAAATCGTGTAAATTCATGTCTCCTGACCCAGACATATACGAACATCAAAAATGACTTAGTTTTACGTTTGATTTTAGTTTTATATGACGTAGAATTTCGTACATCATGTAATTTTACTGCACATATAGCCTTTGTTCTGAATGGTAATAGTGTAATTTTATGTCATTGCGCATGTAAAGTTTAAGTTTCATGTTAAATTAAACGGAACGCGGTTATGTTTCGTCATTTCGTGTTCCACGGTTTGTGAAATTGTGCCATGTTTGTAATTACGTCAACGATAAAGTTCATATTTTTTGGTGTGTAGGAATTTGTCATGTGACTGCACTCTTCAACCCGTAACTCCGGAACCGGAAGTCGGATCAACTAAAAATTCAATAGCAGCTGATTGGAGCGTTATACCTTTCAGATGAAGTTTGTGTAAATCGGTTCAGCCGCCTCTAAGAAAATTGTGTGAGTTGAAATGAAACACGCATGCACACATAAATACACATAAACATTCTCCGATCTCGGCGAACTGAATCGAATGGTATATGACACTCGGTCCTCCGATCCTTGGTTAAAAAGTCGATTTTTACAGTGATTGCATAGCGTTGCTTTGCATGAGAAAGGAATAAACGAATCTTGCCAAATCGTGGTGCTTTTTAGGCTCATAAATATTATAAAATTTTATGAAACGCCCAAAAGCCCAAATTTGAAACGATCTTATATCTTCGAAAATTTTTTTGAGCTGCAATGCAGCATTAAAATAAATTATACTAAAAGGTGTTACTGCCTTACTGGTACAATGTGTATTCGATAAATAAATTATAAAAGCATAGACGTTAACAATAATAAATAAACACATCAAAATTTCATTTTGCTGCACAACCTAAATCATTTTACAACCGGGAGCGACAACCCCTGCAAGCAAAATCTCACGAAACCGCAAAAACCTATGCTAATAATATAATTACTCATTTAGCTACCAACATTCAGAACAGGCCTGAGCTGAAAGTGTGTGTTGATTGCTGTATCCGCACACACGGCATCAAGCCAGCAACAAGCGGCCATAGCAAGCTCTACAACGTTATATGAGAACTTCATCATTTCGCATCAGCGTAAAGATGATCACATTTACACAATGTTCAACACGATTGACAGTCATGATACACCCGGTGAAGTGTGGTATACATCAAAATGATTAATGATACAATTCCTAACCTTTCCTCAGTGCGGTAACCGTTACAGAGTTTCGCCTCAAGCCGTCACGGTAAAGCCCCATCTCCTCGTAGAGCCTAGGAGGATGTGTAGACGCAAATGGTGAAGTGTTGACATGCTCTGCTCGGTTTTTCTGTCAATGGCAGTGAAAACGAGCGGCCGTTTATTCAATTAATTTACTTTTGCTATCACAGGACATCATCTGTTTCTGGCGAAGGACGCACGGCAAAAACAAATATTTTCCTAGTGGCATTTGGCGGCGAGACAAATTGAAAAAAATCGAATCGACTGCCAAAATAACAAAGAAAAATAAACGACCAATTTCCGTCTACTACATAGCAGGGAGGAGGAGAAGTGTGAATATAAGGGATCATGAAACGGGCACTGACTGGTGTTACCTTGGAAATGTGGTCCAAAAGGTTTCTGCGGCGAATGGAGAGCACGTGCCTTTCGGTGAGTTGTCGGGTCGGTGGACAAACAAAACATGACAGAAGCTTCACCAATCAAATGTTTACACAACTACGCTTCGAACTCGCTTTGGTTTGATGCATTTTCATTTCAAACGACGCAACGATGACGACGATGACGATGTGTTAACACGGAGTCTCGAAATGCTTTGTACAGTGCTAAGATTTATTTCCATTTGTGGTGTTTAATTATTTACAAATGAATTTACACAACATTGCACCCGGAGTCCAACTTGTTTTCACTTTCAACACGATGATGACGCCAGAGTGTAGAGGAGTTCGTCGAGGGTAGCTATATTTTTATTTATTCCTACACACGGGTTATAAGAAGCTCCAAAATTGAGAAAGTCAGTTGGTGAACTGTTAAACTATCAGTAGTTTCTAAATCTTTTTAATGTAGAATACATTTAAGCTTTCAATATAGGGGTCCCGTTTCAAAATATCGGCTGCGGCGCCGCGTCAGATTTTGAACGTCAATAACTTTTATCATACGTAACAGAATGATTTGATTTTTAGGCCAATTTGTTGAAAATATGTTCCTCTATGCTGTATTAAAATTTGAAGTATGTATAACATGCACTAATAACAAAAAATTGTGTTTTGAAAAATCTTTCGAAAACGACTCGGAAAAGTGAAAATTTTCAGCCCATCCCGCACAGAGCCGTCAAAATGGTGGACCAACCGAACAATAAAATAATGAAAAGTTTATATATAGGCCCACTACATGTTTGTTTTATGATTATTCGCATTGGGTTGCTTGACGAGAGCAGTTGATGGGGGAAAGACGGCATATTCCTTTGGTTAGGCCATTATAAGCCAAACGGAAAGGAAAGGCTCATGCACGGCACGAGAACGAGCGAGAAAGCGATAGTAGTGCATATTAGCGCGATTATATAAATATCTGTCGGTCGGTTTTTCTCATCATTCGTATTCGTTCAAGTACTAGCAAGCAGCCAGTACACCGGAGGAAAGCAGTTGGCAATGACGAAGGCCGAAAAAGTGCCCCAGCTACTGGTGACTCATCGGAACTGTCGCCCTGCAAGAATTTCGCCCCAACTAAAGGGCAACTAATCTGTAGGCTATCGTTCCAGCGTCTATATAAGAAATACGATGTGTGGAACGAAAGAAAGAGAATTTAAATTTTCCATTCCTTTCTGCTGCTAATACCATCATAACTTAAACGAATGTGCGTGTTCCCCCACCATCTCATGGCCAGTGTTGCCACAATTGCATGTTGCTATTACACTTTGAATTATTTTATCGATCCTCTCTAGTATTGATAAAATATAGAACGTGCAAAGTACACTAGTCGCATGCTTTTATTCGAACTTTTTGGCAGCCTCCGTTGATTAACTGCATAAATCGATTTGTTTGTGCAGCTCCTTACTAGTAGCAAACTAAATAGCCTTTATCAGCGCTAACAAATAACACAAAAGAATTTAAATTTGTGAAAATCTTTTCCTTCCTTCTTTTCAAATCTGTAACATTCTTTGAAAATATTGTTTGAATGCTGTTATTGAAAAACTGAACATGCAAGTTTGCTAGCACTGGCCACTAGATTGAAGGCGATGGAAAGACATAATATTCGTTTTGGTTATGCTAGTATTGGTAGCCGAACGGAAAGGAAAGGCGCAGGAATGGAACGAAAACGAGCGAGAGAGCGATAGTAGTGCTTTCTCGTGTGTTCATATATGAATATTGGTCAGTCGGTTTTTCTCATCATTCGTATTCGTTCAAGCACTAGCAAGCAGCCAGTCCACCGAAGGAAAGCAGTTGGCAATGGCGATGGACGGAAACAGTGCCCCAGCTACTGGTGACCCATCGGAACTGTCGCCCTGCAAGAATTTCGCCCCAACTAAAGGGCAACTAATCTGTAGGCTATCGTTCCAGCGTCTGGTTCGTGAGATTGTACAGGACTGCAAAGTCCAGCTACGCTTACAAAGCTCAGTCGTAATGATGCCCCGAGAAGCCAACGATGCCTACTGGTTCGAGAATGCAAAATAGTGCGCCTGGTTTGTTCGAGAATGCAAAATACTGCACCAAACGCATAACTTTCAGGCCAAATATATTAAACTGGCTCACCGTGTCGTGGGGAGTGCGTCTGAATTCTGCTCCCGCAATAAAACAATAAACGGTTCTTTTCAGGACCAATTAATTGTGTTCTAATAAGAGTTAAACTGAAATATCCATTTGAGGTGTTTAACAATTTTCAGCAAGTAGGTTAGAAATGCGATATGTGGATAGAAAGAGAATTTAAATTATCCTCTCACTCGTTTTCGCGCACTGCTTTTCCATTCCTTTCTGCTGCTAATACATCATAACTAAAACGAATGTGCGTGTTCCCCACCATCCCATGGCCAGTGTTGCCACAATTGCATGTTGCTATTACACTTTGAATTGTTTTTTCGATTCTCTCTAGTGTTGATGAAATATAGAACATGCAAAGTACACTAGTCGCGTGCTTTTTTCGAACTTTTTGGCAGCCTCCTTTGATTAACTGCATAAATCATTAGATTTAAATTAACGTCTCGAAGTGAAGTCACGATGCTCCGGTTATGTCACAGACATTACCCACCCATCTTTTTTTAGTTTAGTAGAGCGAATACGAACTACTATCGCTCTCTCGCTTGCTCGTTTTCGGGCCATGTTCCTTTTCATTCTTTTCTGCTACTAATACTAGCATAATCAAAACGAATGTGCGTCTTCCCACCATCCATTTAGTGAGCAGTGTTGCCAAACGCATTTTCAGTTTTTCATCAATAACATTTCAACAATATTTTCAAAGAATGCTGTAGATTCGAAAAAAAGAAAAATAGTTGGTGATGGAAAAGAATTCCCAATTAGAATTTTTAACCGTAATTATAACGAATAATTTGAAAATTTCACATGCAAACGTAATTTCGTTGCATATCATTAGATTTGGATTAACGTCACAAGTGTAGTTACGACACTCCAGTTATGTCGCAGACATTATCCACCCATCTTTTAATGTAGAATATTTAATCTAGAAATCAGAATGTTCCAATGGTCGTTTCAGGCGACTTCAACATAGATGTTTCAAAACAAGAGAATTTGAAATTTGTTTATTTTATGAATGAATGTCTTAAGCTTCGTTTGATCTCTGATCCATCACAAGCAACTACACTTGCAGGCACATGCATTGATCTTGTATTTGTCAAAAACGTCAATGCAGAAACCCGAAGATATATTTCGTACTTTTCATATCACAGACCAATACTTTTTTTAATTGATCCAGTGGTTTAATTTCAAATGTAAACAACGCTTGAAAAATTATAACCGGTTGACGACCTACACCTACACCAATCATGTCAGAATCACCTCCTGGACAACAGCTAAGCCCGGAAATAGTAAGAAGTCAGAAGCATCCAACGAAAATCGAAGCCAGCGCATCTCCCCCACCAAGGCCAACAACGCCAACAAAAACGGTCCTTGTCAGGACCACCATCATTTTTGTAAAGAATAATTTGAAATATTCCTCGCCCAAATCACCTTTTGTCCGAAAATTCCAATGAATATCAACATATTTGAAGAACGTGTTCCTTATGTATTCTACATCTCTCCGGTTATGTCGCAGACATTACCCACCCATCTTTTTGTTTGTTTTATGTACCACAAAATATCCCATATAACGAAAAATCTGCGAAATTCTATAAATGGATCCGAATGTTACACAGTCGAAGCTCAACAAGGGGCGTCGAGAGCCGCGCAGGCCCATCTGGAAACATGCAAGTACAACATTCTCCATCATTACTTCTAGGATGATTAATCGCCAAAATGAACGCAGGCTACATTTCATATGATATGACCCTGATGATGCACACAAGATTTGTGCGAAATACGCTTTGATATATGTGATAGTGGTATTAAAGAGTGTACCAAAAAAAACAAAAATTAGTAGACAAATCCCACTAAATCGCCCGCGAAGCTTGAAAATGTTTGCAAATGACAGCAAATCCTAGGTTGCGGAGTTTAACCTTCTACTCCAATATTACCAATATATGAAACAAAAGACCTTGTAGTCTATTCATGACACTTCTTGGTTGTGGCTCGAGCATATAACTAACCGACTTATCTATGAGCGTCTCTCGAAATTGCAGTATTAGAAGTTGTCGACATAGATTGCCTATGTTGGCAAATTTAAACTGCACTGCTTTTCGTTCAAGTGCGCTTGATCTCTGTGGAAAACAATCAGTGCTAATTGATTTCCATGATTGACCGTACGACCGGGTCGTTCGTTCGTATTCATTCAGGCATAAAATTTCGTTCAGTCGTTTTCGTTTGATCTAGAGTAACCACAAAAGATCAAAAGAGAGTCATATGCCTCGTAGGTTGTAGTGAGGCAGGGCAGGTTTGTCAGCTAAGGCCGCAATCTATTCAATATTTCATACCCACCCACACCCACAGACACACAATTAATGATTGGCCTCAGCTTGACTAAAGCATTCGAGATGACGAAGGGAACCATAATGAAACATGATTATGGAAGAATATTTTTCGAATGAGTAGCTTTTATGACCTTTTCGATTTATGAAGATGGTTCAAGTTTGCTGAACATTGACTGAGATATGGCGTAAGCTATCATACTTAGAATAATTTATAATCATGAGTTCCGAAATAACAAACACTTGCTAGCATGTAATTGGCAAATTAACGCAAAAAATATGTTGAGAAAAAAATGTATATATATATATATATATATATATATATATATATATATATATATATATATATATATATATATATATATATATATATATATATATATATATATATATATATATATATATATATATATATATATATATATATATATATATATATATATATATATATATATATATATATATATATATATATATATATATATATATATATATATATATATATATATATATATATATATATATATATATATATATATATATATATATAGAAATTTTTATCATAGGGTATTTCATCTTTTTGCTCGATTTAGAAAAATTTCTAACCCTATGATGAGAATCGATCCTAGGTAAACTACGTACAATGCTATCAATTTCCCAACAACCCTATGCCTGCCCGTATTATGAATGATGTTTGCAATTTCCAAGCTACATCATCCATGTACTGGTGTATCTGAAAGAGAGGATTCTCTTTCTGCTGTGTCATGAATGCCACGATCAGCAAAGAAAATACATGATGAAAATGATAATCTGATCTGCCCTGTAGGAAGATCCGAATTCCCTCATATGTTGCAAAAAGATTAAAAAACATAGACTTTTGCAAATCGTCGCATAGCGCTATTATGGAGTGGTTCAAATGATTTTTTTTATTCAAAATGTATCTAAAATTTCAAGCTGACAATGAGGACCTTTAACCGATAAATTCTTTCACATTTATCTACCTTAAAAATATATAATAAATTAATAAAACGAACAAAATGAATAAAAATGTGTTAAAAACAATTTAAATAAATAAAATGAATAAAACAAAAAAGTTAATATAAATTTTGATATATAAAATAAAGAAAATGAATAAAAGAGAACCAAAAGACTAAAATGTATATCACGAATAAAATGAATAAACCGGATAAAAACAATAAATGAAATAAAATGATAAAAATCCATACAATCAATTAAATGAATAAAATGAATAAAAGGAATAAAATAAACAAAAATGAATAGGATTAAGAAAATATTGTATTGTTTAATATTGTATTTGGGTTTTAACCGTTAGGTCATTCGCACATAATTGAGAAAATAATAAACTTAACAAAATAAATAAAATAATAAAATAAATAGAGTAAATGAAAAATCTGAATAAAATTTATGTACTGAATAAACTGAATAACATCAACAAAATGAATACAATGTATAAAATAAAAAAATCTAATGAATAAATTAAATGAAATGATAAGAATGAAGAAAATGAATGAAATTAATAATATGAATACATTGAATGAAATGAAGAAAAGAATTAAAGTGAAAAAAATTAACAAAATGAATAAATTTAACACAGTAGAGTCCCGATTTTATCAGCATTTGGATCCGATTTTGTCAGCCTCATATGAAAATTGATAGTAGGTAGTTTGATGGGCTCTAGCAGATGAACCAAGTTCATTTCGAGTAAATCCGTTCTTGAGCATATTTTTCATATCTTAGAGATCCGAAGTATGCAAAAATTGAAATTTCATATTTTTTAAATTTTGCACACCCCCTTAAGTGAAATTTTAACGTAATAATCTGAAAGGTTTATGAGGCTATATCATATGCAAATTTTATTTATATCATATGCAAATTTTATTTGAAAAAGCGAAAGACAGTTCGTTAGTAATACTATCGAAGTTCGAAAAAACAGATTGAATCAAAAAAATATTCAAGGTTGGTGAAGTTATGGACTATCTCCCGAAGAGTGTTTTTTGGCAGAGGTTGGCAATGAACGCTCTCCAAGAAAAAGGAAAAATGTATTGTGGTGTACTTGAACGGATTGGTTTCCCAATAAAAAAAAATTTCCGATGAAAAAACATGTTGACTAAAGAATTAAGTTTTTTGGTGTTTAAAATTTTGAACAAAAATTCATTGCGATGAATCGCAAATTTTTGGATGAAAAAGGATCCGTTCAAGTACACCAGAATATTAACACAAACAACTCAGTTTTTTATGAAGACCGGATGAATAGTTTTTGAGATATCATGTTCACCGCAACGGTACTTTTCAAAAAACTTAATTCCGAGATGATTGCGTTGGAATTTTTGTGTTAACTTCAACACTCTCGGAAGAAACTGCGCGCTGCGAACGGCTGTAGTTTGAAATCTGGTGCTCCGATCTGGATGAAATTGTGCATAGATATTTTCAAAAGTGTGTACTTTCAGAATATCTAATCAAAAAAAATTCGGTTTTTTGAGTTCCAACTTTGTATATAACCCTTAATGAAATTAAAAAAAAAAAACAAATTAATGAAAAAAATAAAATCAATAAAACTAATATCATTAATAAAACCAATAAAATTAATAAAATTACTAAAATTACTAAAATTAACAAAACTAATAAAAATAACAAAATTAATAAAGTCAATAATAATCAGATAAATGAAACTATTAAAATCAATAAAATTGTTACTATCAGCCAATATGCCAATCGACAGCTCTGACTATCGAATAGTCCGGCCTGCCTTTACACCGATTAAATGTAGCAAGGGTTTCGCACTGACAACTACGACTTCTAACCGATAAATTATTTCACATTTACCTACCTAAAAATAATTTGCTTAGGTTAGTCCGAATAGCTCCAGCTTCCCCTAGAAAAACGAATAAAATGATAAAAATGAATAAAACGAAAAAAATAATTAAAATGAATAAAACGAAAAAAACTGAAAAAATGTTGAAATAAACAATGATGAATTAAATGAAAAAAATGATGCATTTGAATAATATCAACAAAAATGAAAAATACCAAGAAAGAAAACAATGATCATCATCGTTTTAATTATATTATAAAATTGATAAATTGTGGAAAATGAACAAGAAATTTAAAATACTATGAAAAATAAAATAATAAAATTAATATTATGTATTAAGTGAATAAAATGAATGAAAGAAAAAAAAATGGATAAAATGCATAAAACGAATAAAATGACTAAAATGTAAACCAATGATTATCATAAAGAAAATAAATAAAATGAAAGAATGGTTAAAATGAACAAAACGAAAGACACGAATAACATAAATAAAATTAAAGCAATTAGAAATACAGTGAGTGACAGGAATAAAATTAACAAAATAATTAAATTTATAAAGTTAATAAACTGAATAAAATAACTGTAATATATAAATAGAATAAAATGAACAAATAAAGTAAAATTAAAAAATTGAATAAAATGAACACAATGAGCAAAATGGATAAATTTATCAAAATGTGTTAAATGGTTGAATGAAATGAATAAAATAAATAAGAATAAAATCAATAACATAAATAAAATAAATAATATAAATAAGAAGAATAAAATGAAAAAAATAAATAAAATGAACAAAAACTGATGTAAATTAAAAAAAATGAAAAAGAAATGAATAAAAATCGAATAAAATAATGAATAAAATAAACAAAGTGAATAAAATGAATGAAATAAATAAAATTAATGAAACGAATTCAATGAAAAAATATAAATAAAATGAATATAATGGACAAAATGAATAGACGAATAAAATGAACTAAATGTACAAAACGAGTAAAAGAAATAAAATTAATAAATGATTGAAATCCTTAAATTAATCAAATTAACAAAATTAAGAAAATTTATAGAGATAAAAGTATTTAAAGAAAAAATAAAATTAATTAAAGAATAATATAATAAAGTTAATCAAATAATAAAATTCAAGAAATTTAAACATATATTAAAACTAAAAATATGAGAAAATTGGATAGAATTAATATATTACAATAACAAAAACAAATGAAATAAATTGTTTATTTGTTGTACCGTCACCAACAGACCCCTTGGCCCCAATGGTGGTTACTTAAACTAATTAAATTTCAGAATACGTATTATTTTAGTTTTTAACGAATTCCTTGTCAGGTTGAAGTCAAACGCCGTCGCCACACTGTTAAACACACGCTGGAGTCCGTTAACAGCGCTCTGGCGCCCATAGTTAGTTCTCCTGAACGGGACTCGCAGAAGAGAGTTATTGCGCAGAGCTCGAACGCGAGCTTGAAGATCGAGGCGTCCGAGGATTGTAGGGCAATCCACCCTGGCAGACAGCAAGTCCGAGACGAACAGGGCTCGAGAGCAGTCCCTCCGGATGCTTAGAGTATCGAGCTGTATTAAGTGACAACGGCTTTCGTAGCTTGGCAGCTGAAATCTGTTTTGCCATGGAAGATGTCGGAGTGCAAAGCGTATGAACCGACGTTGGACGGCCTCGATTATGTCGACACCGTTCTGGTAGTAAGGGTTCCAAACAGCAGAACAATATTCCAGTGTTGAGCGAACCAGCGCGCACACTGGTAGAATATATTCGTAAATCGCTATGCATTAGTTTCGTACAGATAATTTTCATAAAATATACGAATTTTTCGTACATATCATGAATCACATTTATTTTTTATTACGAGTTTTTCGTGAAAACCACGAAACGACTTTTGTTGGCTTATTACGAAACAGCTTTGTTCGGCAAACGAATTGTTCGCTGCTATATACGAATACCTTTATAATATTTACGAGCACCATTCGTCGAACCGCCAACGTCAACAGAGCTTCAATATGGAGTCATTGTTGCTATACGTCAGATAATTGTTGATGTTCACGACGGTCTCGGCCAGACTATTTAGTAGCCTTATCCGTGTCCGCCGGTTTCAGGAAGATTTTCTAAACCTCTTCCGCTTCTAGTTGATCCAGAATCCGGAGCAGTACGGATTCAGTTAAGCCATCGCTCGATGGTTTTGCATAAATAATTTTGAGTTTTTCTCTGCCGGAGCAATGTAAAAGAATATGCTATTAAATACGAAAACTTCTCTTAGATGAACGAAATGAATTCGTGCGACCAACAAGATTGTTCGTAATATACATAGATGTTTATTAAAATAAACAAAACATTTCGTTCCATTCACGAAAATTAATGTCGTTTTCAACGACAACATTCGTGCAATGTACACTAAATAAGTTAAATTCACGAAAACTTTCGTTCATCAAGCGACCATTTTTTCATATCACAATAAAATCGGTTTTGTCAGATCTGTTTTTTAACTAAAAAAAATCGGTGTTGTCAAACATCGATCCCAAAAGATCGAATGAAAAAATAAATACGAAAATTTTTCTAAGATGAACGAAATGAATTCGTGCGACCAACGAAGTCGTTAGTAATGTGTGTGTGTGTGTGTTAACCTTACTATCTCCCACTAGCTGGTAGTGATTTACAGAAAAAAGATGTTTGCATGTATTTAAACATTCATGCAAATAACTTGGTTCACGGATTTAGGAAGGTGTTAGCTCAATTGATTTTCCGATGACCCATTTCGTGTACAGTGCCAGACATGTTCCGAGATCATCGTTCCATCAACTAGCCCCGCCTTACTGTAATGTTTGTATCAATTGGATTGTAACATTACAGTAAAACTTTCGATTCCATTCAAGCAGGAAATCGACGCGTATTTAGTATAATGGTTCAATTTGTATATATATAACATAACACATGTGTACTAGAACTTACCATTTTTTCAGTTTTCTACCTTCATTCCTATCTCCCATTTATGTCTCCTTTAACTGTCATCCACATTTCTTGAATTCCTGCTTATTTAAGAAAGAAAAGGGGAAATAATGAAAAAGAACCGATAGACTCCGTGTTTTCCTCAGCGCTTCCGTTTCTCCTAGTCTGGTGTTACTGCCTGTTGGACTTGTGTAAGTTGTTCCATTGGAGATCTCCAAGGAGCTGTAATTGGAGGAAGATCTGACTTCAATCCAGAAGTATCAGTTTTTCGCATTAATATGTGTACACTACAAAACAATCCCGTGTATAATGCAACCATTTTTTGAACATTTATATGTACATATACACACATAAACACATACACATATATACACACATGTATACATAAAAATATACACATACATGCATACACACATATATATACAATTACCTACATACATATACGCATTGTAATACATGTATACATACATACACACATATACACAATTACATACATATACTCGAGTTGAAGGAGGACCCCACGATTAACAGCTCAACTATACAAGAGATTATTACCACATCACTGGGTAAAAGGGCAGAAGTTAAAGCCTTAAGCCCGTAGACAGTGATTATGTGTATAGACCAGGATGATATCTTTTACGGCTCATATATGTAACCAACGAAGTCGTTAGTAATATACACAAACATTTATTGAAATAAACGAATGATTTCATTTCATTCATGAAAAATAATGTCGTTATCAACGATAACATTCGTGCCATGTACACTAGATAAGTAAAAGTTTCTGAAACTTTTGTTCATCTAGCGTCCATTTCTTCACACCACAATCTTTCTAGTCCTTAATGACGATGAGCAGGTTAAAATAGAATCGAATTTGCCAGATCGATCTTTTTAGTTAAGAAAAAATCGGTGCTATCAAACATTGATCCTAAAAGATCGAATGCGACAAACGAAAACGTTTGTAATATACATAAACGATTATTAAAATACACGAAACATTTCGTTTCGTTCACGAAAAATAATGTCGTTATCAAAGATTACATTTGTGCAATGTAAACTAAATAAGTAAAATTCACCAAAATTTTCGTTCATCAAGCGGCCATTTCTTCGTACAACAGTAAAATCGATTTGGCCACATCTATTTTTTAAATAAAAAAAAAATCGATGTAGTCAAACATCGATCCCAAATGATCGACTGAAAACAATAAGAGGCTAATAATACGAAAACTTTTCTAAGATGTACAAATTAATTCGTGCGACCAACGAAATCGTTTGTAATTTACACAACCGTTTATTAAAATAAACGAAACATATCGTTTAATTCCCGAAAAATATGCCATTGCCATTTTCAACAATAACATTCATGTAATGTACACTAAATATGTAATATTTACGAAAACTTTCGTTCATCAAGCGGCCATTACTTCACACCACAATCTTTTTAGTCATCAATAGAAGGGAGCAGGTTGAATTAAAATCGATTTTACCAGATCGATCCTTTTAGTTAGTTGAAAAATCGTTGTTGTCAAACATCGATCTTAAAATATCGATTGAAAAAATAATATGCTAATGAATACGAAAACTTCCCTAAGATGAACGAAATGAAATCGTGCGACCAACGAAATCGTTCATCATATGCATAAACTTTTATTGAAATACACGAAACATTTCGTTTCGTTCACGAAAAATAATGTCGTTATCAACGATTACATTCGTGCAATGTAAACTAAATAAGTAAAATTTACGAAAACTTTCGTTCATCAAGCGGCCATTTCTTCGTACCACAATAAAATCGATTTGGCCACATCGATTTTTTCAAATAAAAAAAAATATGTTGTCAAACATCGATTCCAAAAGATCGACTGAAAGCAATGAGAGGATAATAAATACGAACACTTTTCTAAGATAAACGAAATTAATTCGTGCGACCAACAAAATCGTTCGTAATATACACACTCGTTTATTAAAATAAACAAAACATTTCGTTTCATTCACGAAAAATAATGTCGTTATCAACGATAACATTCGTGCAGTATACATTAAACGTGTAAAATTTACGAAAGATTTCGTTCGCCAAGCGGCCATTCTTGTTCATATTTATGAATTTATATTATCAGTGCAATAGAGAGATTTTAAACAGTATACGTCCTTAGAGTTTTTCGCTATTCGGAAGATGAACCCAAGCTGTCTTGATGCCTTATCCACAATGGATGATGTATGTGGTTTGAAAGTTAGTGCCGAATCCATGATGACTCCGAGATCCTTGACGTTAGAGTGTCTTGGAATACTCAAGTCGAAGAGATGGTAGTCAAACTGAATCGGATGGCGTTTCCGCGTGAACGTAACGATTGAGCATTTGCTCGGGTTTAAAACCATTCTGTTTAGATCACACCACGTACTAAAGCTCTCCAATTCACTCTGAAGAAACTCGGCATCGGTTTTATCACGTATTTGTCGTCGGCAAAAGAAAGGCGGGGTCCTTGTAATTTGATGTTGACGTCATTAAAGTAGAGGAGGTATATCATTGGACCGAGATGGCTTCCTTGTGGGATGCCGGATGTAACGAAGAATGGTGTAGATAGACAGTCCTTAATGCTGATTTGGAGTTGCCTTCCATCTAGGTAGGAACGAAACCAGCGCAGTAGTTGTCCATGAATACCGAGCTATTGCGATATCATGATTGATTTTATCGAAGGCCGCAGATAAATCCATGTAAATAGCATCGGTTTGCAATCCGTCAGCGAATCCATCGAGTACATATGTTGTGAACGAGAGCGGGTTAGTCGTTGTCGATCGTTTAGACATAAAACCGTGTTGGTCGTCTCTAATGTAGTGTTTGCAGTGCAAGAAAATAGGGTCTAAGACAACCAGCTCGAATAGTTTTGATACTGCACTTAAACACGAGATTCCCCGATAATTGTCAATGTTCGATTTGTTTCCTTTTGAGTGATAGCACAAAGACTCGCAGAAGTGGTTCGAGAAGCCCGATGATGCACTTTTTGACAAAAATCGAGGGAACGCCATCTGGGCCCGGGGAACTAGATGCTTTCAGCTTAGAATTTGCTGCAAGAATGGCAGCATTATCGACACAAATTCGGTTGATGGTTCGTCCTAAAGAAGGAGTTAGATTTGATGCGGCAGCGACTTGTTGTGAGGAACGACTCTCGTCGGAAAAAAAACGCTTGAAAATTTGTCGGAAAACAATTGGCAAATTTCCTTAGTGTCGGTGCCTAAAACTCCATTTAATGACATACAAGATGATAACCCGGATTCTTTTCGCTGCTCGTTCACATATTTCCAAAACGACTTGGGCTTGGATTTTAGTTGACGTTCGACGTTTCGCTGGTATCTAAAAAAGCACGTCTGCTTTGCTGTTTGTATTCGTGGTTGAGTTAAAAGTAGTGGTTTCGTAATGCAAGTGTCTTATGCTTCGAGAATTTTTTAAATGCGGCTCGTTTGGCAGTTTTTAATCGTCTAAGCACTGTTGATTGCCAGGGAGAGTGTTGATTTGTGCTGACTATTCGTTTTGGCACATGACGGTCGACTAGGTAGTTAAGAATATTAGAAAACGTCATCGTTGCTTCGTTCGCGTCATCATTGTTAACCCATTCATGCCCATGTTGTTTGTGGACAACAATGTTTTTAAACAGCTATAACTTTTGATTGAGGCGAGATTTGCTTGCAACAACAAATAAGGCTCATTAATGTGATTATTGCCTTTAATTTGAGTATTAACAGTTACAAGGATCAGCTCTAGAACTGAAGTTATTGCAATTAGTCTGATTGGCTTCCGATGTAGCAGTGCTGCCAGGGACAGTTTACGTTGACGACGGAAAATAATTTTTTCATATATCTTCGTTATGGTGCAATATTATTGAAAACTGATAAAACTTATCAATTTAGACTGTCGTTGGCTACGTTTTCCACGTAATTGGACTATTGTAATGAAAGGGTTAAGATTTTCGTCCCAGTTTATATCCAACAGCGTGCTAACGATGCTGTCGTAGTCAGCATATATATATATATATATATATATATATATATATATATATATATATATATATATATATATATATATATATATATATATATATATATATATATATATATATATATATATATATATATATATATATATATATATATATATATATATATATATATATATATATATATATATATATATATACACATATAGATACACATATAGATAGATGGATCTAAAAACGCTAAACAAACATGACTTGCATTCCTGAACAATTTTGACGTGAACATTCCATCTGTGAGGCCTGTTGCATTCATTTCAATCTAATCGGACATCGTCATAAGAAGCAAAATATGAATCGTGTCATTTGTTTATTGAGAAATGATTTGTTTCGTGTAGAGTTTATCCAATACCACCAAAGTTTTTTGTTGTGCCATGATCAAGTAACGGCGCATTAGCTTTGTAGTCCCTGGATTGGTTCGAGGAGCAAAATTCATCATCGTCGAACTGGAAAATATCAAGAGAGCAACATTTTTTTCTTCTCATTTTGTCCCCGTTTCGTAGACAGTTTATATGTCAATGTATCAAAAACTTCAAGGCGTTTTCCACCAAAAAAGCCTTGGTTTTTTATGAGGATAATATTCCCTTTTAAAAAACATCCATCCAGATGAGACAGACATACTTCGAGCTAGCAGCAACCGAATAATAAATAACTAGTTGGTAAATAAATGAAGAGGTAGAAGCTATGGAGTTCAAGTGAAACGATGTTGGTTCAGCAGTAGCAAACAAATGAAACCTCCATGCGATGCCGTTTCACCAACGAGTGGAAAGCTCGAAGTAATTTAATTCCTTGCAAACAAATTATAACAAACATCATGTTAAATTATAAAAGGATTTAAAATTTTAGCTCAACTTCCCACTAACAACGGGATCCAAATCCCAGGCTGTTGACTGGCGCAGGTGAAAAAGTGAAACGGAAGATCTGTTGGCATTCATCTCATCGCTCATCCTTGGCCAGGTACCGTTTGCTGGGTTTAGAACTGGGTTTGCGGTGGAATGATTATCTCTTTATGGCGCACGGTGGGAGAGATATTACGGGTAGATAGGTAACCCTCAACACGAAATGCTCAAAACCTGGATTCATCCAAGTATGCAGCTTTGGCGAAGAAGGTACCTTGAAGGATGAAAATGCGGAGCACAATTTGTATGCTGGTGTGGTGTAATGTGAAATGATTTATATCTCCTTCATACACGAACACTGCGAACGGAAGTTTTAATCTGTTTGGTGAATTATGGTGAGCAGAACTTTCGCCGCCATTATTCATAAAAGCTTCCTGCGGTTGATGAAAAACTTGGTGCACAGCATCTACCTTGGGTGCTGCGAACCACTCGAGAGCCTTGAAGCAGCAAGCGATTGTGTGATACCTGAAGCATGATATTTGGTTCCGAGCGAATTCGTTCACCACGAATATCCACTATAATTGGAACATGCACCTCTAATGGCGTACAGGATTAATGTACTATCCAAGAAACAATGGGAGAGCCGTTGGTTTCTGCTTACTTTGATTCTATTATTTGCTAATTAATCTGCCATATGTTACATCCTGTTGGATTTAAGTTATTCAACTATTATGTGCAATAATGCTTTACGTGTTGGTTTCGTATCGAATATCATCTTTGTGGGTGACTTGAGTCATATTATGCCATGAAATGGCTCGATAGCAGTACTAACAAGTAACTGCGCAATTTAGTCGTTTCAGTTCACGAACACACGATCACTTTCAAAGTAAGTCGTGAAAATAAACCTATAAGCGATTAGATTGTTATAGAATTTCAATACTGTTCGGTGAACATAACCAGCTGGTGCCGAAATCGATAAACTTGCTCGAATGCTACATTCCGCCCGAAGATGGTTTTTTCGATGCCACATCTCAATACGACTACACTTCAACCAAGCTCAAAGACAAATAGACAGGATTTAATTCGGATTACCAATAGTCGTTAATGAATGAAATGATGGAAACTTCTCGGCAGGTTGATTCACCACTCCCATAAATAAATAGAGATAGCTAGTAAATTAGTCAACGCCTTCTCCCAAGCATCAATCTATTGTCACAAACTAGCCAGGAAACTAGAATCAAGAAAAATATCCCTGGTATTGCCTACCGTTATCTGGTCCAATTCCGTACCTAACGTAACCGGAACAGACGAGAATGCTACTGACTAATTGATTAGACCATTCCCATCCAGTTTCACTAATGCGATATCCTGATTCAATAATCCATCAATTGGAAGAAAACTCATGCTTCGTTCCGGGAACGACAAGGAAACGAATCGTTTCCCAAATTGTTCTTTTTGAGCATGAGGAGTTTGTGTTACATTTTCTCCGGGTCCTAATCAGATTCGTTGGTGCCCCTGTTTTAACCTAATAGCACAAACTCGTACTGTGGTTCGTGACGAAAATCCTCTTTCTCCGTAGGGTGAAACGTCCGAAAAGAACTTAATTGGATTCAGTTTATCAATGAAAGCGGGCCACCCACCGAACATTTGGCGCCTTTACCCCTGAGTATGAATAATTCAGAGAAGGAGAGATCTTTTGAGTTTGAGACATTTTTTTTTCATCTGGTGACATCTTTTCCATCTGTTGGTTCGTTTTTCCTTCCGATTCACATCCGAGGTGATTTGAAATGATTTCGAAGAGCTGTGCTTTGCCTGAACTAGCCACATCCCTCACAGAAGCTCATTATCCATTTTACGGTCATCACCCACAATTAGCCAATTTTCCACCTCGCTTAAGTCGGATTGTTATTCGCTGGGTGAGTGGCGGGAAGATTCTTTGCGGTTGACGTGATAGTTCCAAGTTGGAAGGGAGCGCGAAATTTCTGTTTGCATTGTGTTTTCCACTGAAGGATATGGGTTTCTCACTGTGTTACATTTTCTTTCAAATTCTTTTCTGAGAAATAGTCCGCGGCATTTATCACAGTTGGAAAATCGACAAACTCTTAGACAATGGGTTAACGACTTTAAAACTTATTCAGTAGAAACGATTAGTTGGCTGGTTCACTCTTGGAAAAAAATGCAAACCACAACTAACAACGCAGAGACATACTTTTCTGTCTGATAATATGATTTTGTATGTTGTAATTGGTAAAATTAAATATTACGACTTCTTTGATGTAAATTTTAGACTGAATGACGTAGGAAAAGAAGAACAACTCACATTTTCACATGTAATTAAATTTAAATTTATGTGAATTTGAACGTTCCTTTGTGTATATATAAGAGTATCTGCCCACTCCTGAGTCAATTCCTAGTCCTAACAGAAGTGATTACTACAATTTTAGAACAAATCGGACAAGTTTAGCTACCGTACCAACGTGCCGGACGTTTATGTGGGATTTTTCGCAAATTTACATGGAGAAAACCCACCGCTGGGTGACACGTTTTGTCACTGAAAGTGAAAATAAGAAAGATAATTCAGTTGTCTATAACTTTGTTGAAGACTTCTAGTTAATCCAGCTTTGTTAAGAGAAGTTATTAAATTTTTAACCAAGTGATGTCTAAGTCAGTTTTACATGAGGCTTAGCAGTGCATGGTTGTGTATCAGTACTCGATTCCCACGAACCAAACATTTTTGTGAAATAATCGTTAGATTTAGCTCAATAACATGTTCAGAAGAATTGTAGTAAATAATACGTGTTTTGGTTACAACATTTTATTTATTTATTTATTTCGTCAATCGATGTAGACTGGTATAGTTACAGTAATGTTTACATTTTTTCTTATTTACTAATATATATATATATATATATATATATATATATATATATATATATATATATATATATATATATATATATATATATATATATATATATATATATATATATATATATATATATATATATATATATATATATATATATATATATATATATATATATATATATATATATATATATATATATATATATATATATATATATATATATATATATATATATATATATATATATATATATATATATATATATATATATATATATATATATAGATATATACGTAATTTTATTATAAATAAAACAATTTCAGCTTTTACAGAATCATTTTCTTATGCGTTAGAATTTCTTTTATGTATAACATATTGTGTGAGTTTTAGTTTGGACATTGTAAAATCAATTGATTCGCAATAGCGGTTATAAACAGCCATCATTCGATTTATAGGGCCATATTTTGCATAATTTGTGCGATATGGAGTTATTGAAAATATGCTTCGATTTCGTAGCTGTCGAGAAGGTGCATAAAAGTTCAATTTGGATAAAATTTCGGCTGAATCAATACGATGCGAGACGATATTATTAATGAACGAAAGCATTGCAAATTCACGACGTTCCTTCAATGTTTGTATATTGATAAGCATGCAGCGTGCTTCATAAGATGGCAGAGGAAATGCTATCCAACCTAGTTTACAAAGGGCAAATAATATGAATTGTTTTTGTACAGATTCTATTCGTTCTTCATGTGTGCTTGAAAAAGGGCACCAAATGATGCTGCAATATTCCAATATCGACCTAACATAAGCAATATATAATGTTTGGATTGTATACGGATTTACAAAATGATAACTAAAGCGTTTTATAAAACTGAGCATGTTGTTAGCTTTGTGAATAATTGTGTTATAATGATCAATAAAATTTAACTTGGAATCTAATATAACACCTAAATCCCTAATTCTTTCACATTTTGCTACAGTCTGTCTTCCTAAGGTAATCACAACATTCGGTGTTTGTCGTTTTCGACTAAAAGTGATTGAATTGCATTTTTTCACGTTTAGCTGTAGGAGGCTTTTTTGACACCACGTGTGGAAAACTAGAATTTCGTTTTGGAATGTATCAATATCCTCGGCATTTCTTATCTTCAAGTAAAGTTTCATGTCATCGGCATAGATTAGTACTTTCAGTTTTTTGAGAAGGAAGGAAATATCGTTCACATATAAAATAAACAATAGAGGTCCTAAATGAGAGCCTTGTGGAACTCCTGAGGTGACTTCAATTGGATTAGATTGCTTTCCTTTGAATTTGATTATTTGCTGGCGGTTGGATAGATATGATTCTAACCACGTACGCAGCTCAGGCTCAATTCCCATCTTTTTTAAGTAACATTGGGATGTCGATTCGATCAAATGCTTTACTAAAGTCTGTGTAAAGTGCTTCCACGTAGTTTCCATTGTCCATTGCAATCAGTGAATAGTTAATAAATTCTAGTAAATTTGCTGAGGTCGAACGACCTTTGAAGAAGCCATGTTGGAGGTTAGTAATTCTGTTTTTTATTTGAAGAAATATTTTTTCGTTAATGATTGATTCAAAAAGTTTCGGAATGCTGGAGATTATGGCTATTCCACGATAATTGCGAACGTCAGATTTTTTCCCAGATTTATATATAGGTACTAAGAAAGAACCCTTCCATGTTTTGGGGAACTCTCCAGATTGTAAAGACATATTAAAGAGCCAGAACAATGGAGTTGTAAGCTCGGTTGCTAGGTTTTTCATAAATAATGGTGGAATTCCATCAGGGCCAGCACCTTTTGATGAATCCAAATGATTTAGAGCATTGAAAATGTCCTCCACTATGACATGACTGACACCAATGTCCATAGGAAAATCTGGAAGAAAAGCAAAATAATCGCGATCGCGGTCTTGTTCAGAAAAAGTTGTATATATTTCTTGGAAGAATGTTGCAAATAGGTTGCAGATTTCTTTCGGGCTATTATGTACGTTGTCATCCAAGTGCATTGTTGATGGGAAATTGTATGATTTTAATTTAGTTTGGACGTAGTTAAAAAAATTCTTTGGACTGGATTTAATCTGCTGCTCAGTTTTGGAGTTGTAATCCGCAAGTGCAGAATCTATGGCAATATTTAGTTTATCGCAAATGTCAAGATATTGTTCCAAGTGCTCGTTATTTTGATTTTTCTTGTATAGCTTGTGGGCTTTTTGGTTCCTATTTTTCAGATTTTTAATTTGCCTGTTGTACCAAATAGGATGCTTCGTGTCGTCTTTTCTTCTTAATGGGCACCTCTTCATGAATAATTTCGAAAATTATTTTGTAAAATACGTCCAGGGCGGTTTCAATATTCGCTTCATTCCTAAGAGTATTTTGCCAGTCGACATTACCTACCTTCCGTCTGATATTGTCATAATTAGCTTTATGGTATTCAAAGACTTCCTCAAAGTCATAGACGTTGGGTTCTTGATTTTTATGGATGAACAAAGAAAACTCAATAGCAGTATGAAAAGCTTCATTTTTCCACAAAGGAGCCAAAGATTCAGACACACAGAAATCTTCCTGAGTGTTTGTAAATAAAAGGTCAAGATAGCAATTCTGTTGATTTTTTACATGATTTATTTGATTTAATCCTATGCTAGCAGTTTTGTCAAAGATGAAATTCAATGTTTCGTTTTCTCCTACGACTGGGATTAGAATATTTTCATTTTCAGAATCCGGAATAAAATCGACATTGCGCTGGTTAAAGTCTCCGTAAATGTGGACTTTGACCTCGACCGGAAGTTCAAATAAAATTTGTTCAGCAATTTTGAAGAAGGCTTCATACGATGATATATTAGCATGCTCTGGTGGGAAATATACAGAGGCAAAAACATGTATTTCACCTGAAATGTTCGCTTTAACCCACACATGTTCAAATTCTTTAAACTTCACTGTGGGAAGAATTTCAGAATTAAATTGAGCCGAAACACCTATAAGAACTCCTCCACCAGACTTCTTTTGAGATTCTAAAAGATTTCGGTCGTCTCTGAATACGTTAAAGCCACTACCAAAAATTTCCTCACTTTTTATGCTATCGTTCCAACTTGTTTCAGTGCCTAAAATAACAGAATAAGAGGAGCTCAATACATTACTATAGATTTTGCTCATTTTAGATGCGCTCTGCATACGATTAAAATTTTGACAATATATCAAAATTTCTGAAAGCGTTTCTGATAAAGTTAATGGCAATTTGTCATACTTAGAAATATCATGCAAAACTATTGATCCGTTTTCATCCGTAACCGGTTCGTCATGGTCTGCCTCTGAAGAGTGCGTTAGGTTGGACGAAAACACGAATGCTCACAGGAACAAGCTGAACAGCGCTGAGAAAAGGAATTCGTCAGGACGGGGGTTACAAACCTATCTGGTGCGGAAGTTGAGTTAAATTGATGTACAACCGGGTATGGATTCAGTGTTTCACCACGTTGAAACCTGATACCACGCTGATTTTCAAACGGAGGCCTAGAGAATTGCACCCTTGCCGCCACAAGTAGATCCTTATCCCGAGGAAGAGAGTTGCCAGCTGTTGGACGACCGCCTTGCGTATTGTTGTTGTTGTTGTTGTTGTTGCGATTATTGCTGCTATTGTTGTTGCGATTGTTGTTACGATTATTGTTGCTATTGTTGTTGTCATTGAGGTTATAGTTATAATAACTGCTTCTGGATATCCGATGCAACTGCTTTTTATTAGCTTTTCTTCGTGCCATCGCCCTATCTTTCGTCTTTTGCTGTTGAATTCTACGCTGATTACGTGTGTCGTACTCCGTCCAGTCAGAGCGCCACACTTTTTCCCGATTTTGTTGATTGGGCATTTAATTCGTCCATCAAGCTGGGGCCCGCTGGTGGCAAACAAGCATCGCGTATACTGCTATCCAAAGTGTTAATTGAGCCGGCAAGAGATTGTACTTCTTTGAGAATGTCACTGCCAACTGAATTTGTTATAATTTTCACTTCGTCTAAAACTTCACGTGTAGGACGCGATTCACTCAGGTAGTGTTCATTACAATGAGCTGCCATATCTATGGTAAGGGTGCTCAAGTTCTGAACTTCGCTGCAGATTTTTTTCAATTCTCTGGTCAAATCGGCAGTGAGATCATTTACATACTCTTCAATGTGTTTTTTGTGGATCCCATAGATATGTTGAATAGTGATGTGATATGGTTTTTCAGCGTGACCAGTTCATCGGCCTTATTAAAAGAATTACTGTCAATGGCCTGCGATAGTGCCGATACAGCATTTGCCGCTTGCGACGATGTGTTTATGTTCACATTCGCTACTGATTCTTTAAACTGCAGCTCAACATTTTCGAATAAGTCAACAATTGAATTGAACTTTTTTATGTCGGCTGCTATTTGTAAGTTGCAGTCCGTTTGCGAAGTTATAGATTCAAATAATTTTTCCTGTTGGTACAGCACTTTTCGTGTGTCTATGCCTACCTTTAGATTATGCTGGCAATCTGCACACAGGGGAATCATGAAGTGCGAGACAAATTCTTCTTGATTTCGCTGGACTCCTACACAAGCTGCATGATAACATTTTCTACAGAATTCACACTGCCACAAGAAACGATCATCGCTGATATTACAAGATGTCACACTGCAGCTCATTATGATAACCGTTGTTTAATAGGATTGAACACACGCGCGACGGTAGAAAGATAAATAAATAACAATTAACTGCGGACCGTAAAAACACGTTTATACTCAAAGGCGTTCGATTAAATATGAGTTCCATATGTTACCGCATAGAGGGCGCCAACACCAAATTTTCAACGGAGAGAGATACTTTTTTTGAAAAGGCTGGATGACGTTTACCAGGAAAGCTGTTTTTATGTAAAAATGTAAAAAATTGATTTCTAGTACTTAGAACGACCGCACGGTATGGTATCATGCCCGTTTTACCTCAATTCCCCCTTTCGTTTGAGTTTATGTTCAAGACTGAATATGTAACTCGGGAGAAAGTTGAATACGGCTGACCAAAATTAGCATTAAAAAACCCAGATAATCGATTGAAGATAATTGGTTTAATTTCTCGAAACGTATATACCCATTTTAGCACAATTCTTCGCACAACTAAAGTTTGAAGGTAATCCTGGCTTTATATTTCGGTAAAAGGCTATATGCGGCTGATCAAAAGTAATAATTCTTGAGCTTGAACTTAAGCTTTTGTGACCACTCCTGGCTGCGAATTCGTTATCGATCTGGACTAGTTGCACAGGGAATCAGCAGATAATTATGCTTGGGAGTAGGGAAACATCTTTTCAATGTGCAACTCCTGGTAATCCAAAAGTGTTTACTGATCAATACCGGCACCGGAAAGACCCAAATGTAGATCGCGGAAGGAAAGGGAAGGAATGTTAGTCCAATACTTGCTTTTGCTAGAGGCCGTATATACTACTGCGTACTGCACAAGAATCACGGGAGGAGGATATTTGTTAGTAAGTATAGAAGTTGGATTCTACTTCTTCATGACCGACGCCGAAGAGGTGACTCTACTATCTGGACTAGATATCGATCCATCAACTCATGGACCGGGGACCACCTTCCGAAGGAAGACGTGACTACAGATATTTTCACCTCAGAAAAATCTCAACGACTTCGGCTGGGATTGAACCCAGACCAACTGGAGTGAATGGCGGTCATGCTTACCACTCACGCCGTCTTGATCAAAAGTGATAATTTTTGTGGATAAAAATCCAGGTTAATTGAATATAGTTAGATTGACCGCCCGAAACGTGTGTACACGTTTAACCTCAATTCCTCTCATAACTCAAGTATAAAATTAGATCTAGGGTTGGGAGTACCATACCTTATTTTAGAACAAAACCAAGTAAAAATATTTTAAAGCCTTTCGAAAGCTTAAAAGTTTTTAATATTTCTTCCTAACACAAATATCGGTTATTGATGCTTAAAAAACCAGTATTTCGGTATTGGATATTTGGACGGTTTTTCCAGTACCCCGGGGCCGGGGTAAGTTGGCGGGTTTTCCACGTCACATATTTTTGTCTCTAAAAATGGAGACAATGCTTCAAACACTTTAAAAAAAATCAGAGATATTGCCTACAGTCTTCTCTTTCATGCCGCGTGTTCTATTCTGCAAGATCTACCTACATCAAAGCAGTAAACATTAAAAACTGAAAACACCGCCAACTAGCCCCGGTCTCCCTTCATTAAAATAAATTGGAAAGGGTAGCAAATAAAGGCTGGTTTTCAAACGAGGTGAAATTGATATTCAAGTGGTTTCATAAACTAAGTATGACTGTTTAAATGACCGGGGATCGGTGACATATTTGATCTGGACAAACCTGACCTATAGCAAATTTAGAACCTTGATGCGTCTTTGAGGCACGGGATTCTATTTAAACTTATCTTGAACATCACCTTCAGTCCATATTGAAGCATTTGGATATGGTATAAACCGAAACTTCAGGTTCGAAGTGATTTTTTCGTCAAATCTCAGAGCACCGATTGCATCTAGCAAACCTCCTTAATTTTTAGTCCAGTAAGCGAGTTAGACGACATGCAGATACTCTAACAGGCTACGATGCAAAACAAGCTCCGAAATACATCGGGGATACTGAAGTAGCATGTGTTGAACGATTATTTCGTTAGTAAAGTATAAATTGGCACCAATCCAGGGTGAAAATGACTGTATTGTAAATACCCCTTGCTGTTCTTATTTTCTTTCCAGTTACCGGTTTTTCCCGGTTTTATCGTTTTTTTTCATTTCCAATACCGTAAATGCTAAAGGTAGTATTTGTTATGCAAAAGGTAGTAGGTAGTATTTGTTATGCAAAATATTCGGGACAAATCTTGGAGACACTTGTCCATAATTTTATGATGAGATTTGACCAAGTGACAATAAGCTGAAGAAAGATTCAAATTTGATTTTGATATTTGCCATTCTGTGGTACCCACTGTTAAAGTTAATCACGTCGTGAACATAAACGTAATCATCAATCTTTATAGCACTAGTAAGCAAAATTAGCAACTATAAGGCTGATTTCGTCACGTGTGAACATGCAAATTCATGAAAAGCAATCATTATATATTTTCGCTGGTATCTAAGCATCTAGACAATATAGGAAAAAAAGATTACAGCATGTGTTATGCCAAAAATCCCGTAACTCTGAAACCGGAAGTCGGATCAACTAAACATTCAACAGCAGCTTATGGGAGTATTTTAAAAATGGTTCAGTAATCTCTGAGACACTTGTGTGAGTTTAAACGACACACATACCCACATAAATACGCCTACAAAGATTTTCCGATCTCCACGAACTGAATCGAATGATATATGGTTTTTAGAGTGATTGTATAGTATTTCCTCACATAAGATAGACTAAAATGCATCGTTCATCGGATACAATTACATAGAAATTTTCGCAGTCTACATCTTATTCTGCAACATTAATTTTGTCCTCGATTTTTGACAATCCAAACGCTTCTCATGCTATTTTGACACACGTTCACTGTGAATGTGGTCAATGTGGATCCTTTTCGTACTAAAAGAAATTTTGTTTTACAACAAAGTGATGGTGGGTGGTGAGGTCCGATGACATTTGAAGGATTCCCCGCGGGTCCGAAGAATACCATCTGCCAATCCGACCTACTAGACTGAGGCGCTAATTGGTTTCGCTGATCTCCCGTTTGTCCGAAAGTTGCAAGTTTTGCTCTTCTCTCCCGGTCACCATCTACGCCTTCTCTCCTCTGTCCTTGATACAACTGCTTCTACACCGATTTTGGAAATAATCCCCCCTCTGAATATCTTGACCAAGCAAAAGTCTCCGATAAAAAATCAAATTTGTATTCCGTATTCCTAGTTTTAAGATATTTGTAACTTTACCTCTTTGTTAAAACTATTGCCCCCCATCTTGTAAATAGAATTGTATCCCTAGTTTTAAAACATTGGTGAAATTTTTCATAACTATTTGTTCCCCCTTTTGTGTACCAAACTATATTGTTAGTTTTAAGATACCTGTAAATATTTCCTAAAAAACTATTACTATTGAAATCCTTGTTTTAAAATTTTTCATAAAGAAATTTTTTTGCCCTCTCTCTTGTATATAGAATCTTATTTCTAGTCTTAAGTTAGCTGTAAAATTTTTCTCTTATATAAATAAAAATATTTCAACATTGTAACCTCCTAGTTTTAAAATATCCAAAATGTAAAAACAAAAGAATTTGGCACCGCCAAGCTAACGCATTTGTGCCTATCAAATAAACGAAATGAATAAAAAAAGCGATGTTGCAATATTGCAGATTTTTCCAAGGGCTTAAAAGCACCACATTTCCAGACTAGAAGTGGATTTTCATTAATACCTAAATAGATTATTTCCGTCGAATATTGTAGTAAACTTCAAATCAAGTATCTTTATGGAACAAATGCCCACACTCCTTCCTGTGTAGTTTGGTGTAAAGGTATTCTAAAATTATTCTATCACAAATTAATTGAAATCTCTGTCATATAGTATCCTGATCGCAAAACAATATTAATGCGACAATATTGCACACCTCTGTTCAGACTGTGTCTCAAACCATTCAGCATAGGCAATTGATATATTTTGAACAACAAATACAGGTTTTTCAGTGTATGTGTTTTTTTTTTATTCCCAGTGATGATCATAGTATTAAACGTTTGAAGTTAGTACATACAGCTACATTGCATTGAATTTAACCCCGTTTTATTTATAAATGTTTTATAAGTTATATATGTTTAAAATTGTTGTATGTTTTAACAGTGCTGTAACTTTTAATTTTGGGTAGGATTTGCCCACAAACACAAATAAGGCTCTTAATTAGGACAATTATCTTTCATTTGCGTACTATAACTGCAATAAGTACTATTTGTAGCATGGGAGGTATTGTATTTATTCTCATTGAATTCAGATACAGCAGTGCTGCCAGAGACAGTTTCAGTTAACAGCGAAATAAGAAATTTTGATACATCTTCGTTGTTTTACAATAATATTTAAAACTGCTAAACTCTATATATTGTTTTCGGCTATCTAACCATGTAATTGGACTATTGTGAATATTATAGGAGAAATGTGTTGAGCACACGAAGGTATAAATGGAGCGGCTTCTAGTACTGCGAGAGAAACACTCACCAAAAAATAATGAAATTTAAACGACATGTAAATCAATACGAATGTAAACATATAACGATTGAATACAAAATTTGATTGAAAATTACTTTAAAATCAATTGGAGCATCAAACAGCATACAATTTTACACTTTTATTCGTGTAATATTACACGTCATTCATTCTACAACAGTATTCGCGTAAAAATACATTGAAGTGCATTGATTTTCCGTTGAAAGAAACTGTAATTTTCTATCCACGTGTAAAATTATAATAAAATTCGTTGAAGAAAGCATGACAAGTCGTGTGTATTTGTGGTGGAACTTAATTTTACATTTATATTCATGCTTCAAATATGTGCATGAAAATGAACTTAATATTACAAAATATTTTTACCTGTGCTTATCTTGATCAAAATAGGATTTTCGTGCTTCTTGATGTGTGCTTCCTTAAGAAAAAATAACTGTGGAAGCCTATACTACCCATGATCGCAAATCAGTCCCATTCAGATAGGAAATCCCATAGAATACGGGAAAAAAATGCGACCATGGGTAGTATATGAGCTAGAAAAAAATTATGCATGAAAGTGTTAATTATACATCTAATAGTTGAAAATAATTATATAAATTACATCGAAATGGTTTTTTCGTTTAAGCCTATCACCAAAATCAGTACATGATGCAAAGAAATCAAAATGTTCTGGAAAGGTTCACGATCTAAAAGTGAAGTTTAATAGCTTCAACTCATAAAAAAAATCACTGAACATCATACAAATATCACTTTGGTGAGATATCAGTTTCTATATTTACTCACTACACGACTCAGTCAGTGACGACTGTACAGAATGTACCGAGCAGAATTGAGTGTGTACATAAGGAGCATTTAAGTTTTGATCAACACTGAAGTTTATTTTTGTTTTGTATCTTACGAATTACCTACTGCAACTGAACCGTAACATCAACACAAATAGAACTACAGCCAAATTAAAAATTCATTTCGAAAAATGGCATATGCAAATGAATAAATTGTTGCTGAGGCACCCGTGCGAAGCGTGCGATAATCAAAACAGATCCAATAAATTAACATTTTGTTGACGTATTTACGTTTCGCCTCAACAAGCCTGTGCAAATAATCGATAAGATACAGTCACGCAAAAAGGCAGAAATGTGTATCCGTGTACTTTTATGAGAATCTTCCGGTATTAAAAATTTGCTATAATGAAATAATTCATACATATGATTCACATTCTATTACCAATACAAAAATTATTCAAGTGTGCAGACACAATAACAGATCTGTCGTTTTCCGCCGTCACGTTAGAGCTGTACTTGTTGTCGATTCTCACGGCGGGTAAACCCCGGAAGCACCGGTTATATCACGTGCCACACTGATCCGCATAACTCAAGTGGAAAGAGTGAACCTACATTATTAAAAATATGTGTATGCCTTCTGTGGGTGGTACAATCCCAGTTGCGCAACAAACAAAACCGCTAAACAGCCGGGAGGAAACCGGAAACCATGACGCGCTGCTCTTCTTCTTCTGGTAATAATTTAAAACGACCACAGAAAGCACCGCAACTCCATCTGGCGAAGGAAGACAAACAAACGCACATAAAAATTTTAATGAAAAATTCATCTGTTGTTAGCTAAGCTTTTCGCGGATCCTCCTAAATCTCGTTGCTGCCGAGCAGCTGCAAGGGAAACATTCTTTTTCCTTTGTTTTATTTGCAAATTTTATTTATTGGCTGGCATTTTTCTAGATTTTTCCTCTGCCGAGCGAAAAGGTATGAAGGAACCACGGTTGAATCCTGTGGCGATGAGCTATTTTTGTGTGACTTTGAAGTGATTACTTCGGCACCGAGAAAGTGCTTTTCGTTCGAGATAGCAACCTGAATTCGCGCAAGCTCCGGGAATGGAATTTGGCAATACGCTTTTACAAATATTCAAGGAAAAGTGCGGAATGCTGGACATTCTTCGACTGGAGTATTCTGTTTATGCTTCAAACACGAACAAAATACTTTCCGTAGTTAGATGAAATATTGTACTTTGCTTTTATATGACAAATTTGTATGTTACTCGACCGAATAGAAAGAGATCATTTTTTCCGAGCCACCGGCATGTAAAACTTTGCACCGAGCTTACGGTTTTGTTTGTACATTCCTGAAACGTTTGCGAAATCGTATTCAATCAGTTCAATCTGGTAGAAATAGAACAATATTGTGGCGGTATGAAAAGTTGGCAGACATAATTCGAAATAGTTCCAGCCAGAATTTCGACTCAAATGCAACAATGGATGCCGGAGTTTCACCCATTTCTAAACCGGTCGTATTGGAATTTAGTCGATATGGTGAAATTTAATATGTGATTTTGATTGACCAATTCGACTTTTTTACCCCAATTTCTTTATCCTATTCTAATTAGGAATTACTCCAGCAGGTTAGGTGGACACTTGAAGAGCAAAGGCTTCCAACTCCTTCTAACCAATCGCAAGTCGCAATGCACAGCATCACTGAGCCGGGTTTCTTCCACCACGAAATCCTTGTCCTCGAGTATGCGGTATCGTAGTATCACATGACTGAACCACTTGAGGCCCGTGTTGTTTATAAACAACAACGTCTATAAACATCTATAACCTATATAACCTTTGATTACTGTGACTATTACCTTTCATTAAATGGATTTTGGGCACCAAAAGTTGTAAGTACGGATGAAGTTATTGTAATTAGTGTAATTGGATTCCTATGGAGCAACGCTGCTAGGGGAACTTTAACCCTCAAAAAGGCAAGCTAAAATTGTGAATTGTGACCAAGAAGCATCTATCCTAAGATCCAATAAAGTCAAAAGCCTCTTTTTTGTAGTTTTATCAGTGAGAGAATCGAAAGCTCGAAAACGCTCAATTATTTGTACTTAAATTACAAGTTCATTGAAACTAGAGAACTATAACTAGCCGGGCCGCTAAGACGCCTTGCCTCTTTGAGAGTTAAGCTAACGGCGAAAATAAAAAAAATTATTTGACACGGCTCAATGCGTTAGCACAACTGAGTTGTGGATCTTTTAAGTTGGAATCAATGCTTGGTGATGCTAGTTGTCGGTTTGGGATCGGTTGTCGTGGTCGTTGTCCCTGTATTATTAGTTAATTGGGTTGTTATTTTTGGTTTACCTGTGTGTGTCGGTGACTACTTGTTATAATTTGCGAAAAAGGGATTTTATTGTGGAAGACACTTGGAGAATCCGCTTCCCAGGTATTTCCGATGATGGTTTTGTAATGAAACTGTGGGCTGATCGATCTATTCTTTCTATCTGATCCTGTGGTACAAAACACAATGGTATAGTATCATTACAAATAGAACTCGTTACACATATCTAGTACAAAGTAATATGTGTCAGTTCTGTGAAAAAACAACCTTGCTCAGAAACTGCGGAAATAAGTTCCAATACATAATTTACAACATGAGTTCCTGAACCATGAACGATTTGGAAAATTCAGGCAGTAATGACAACTGCAAAAGTTGCGTCATGTATCTTCTCCAGATTGGTATTTAATGGTATCCTAGAACAAAATCAAGTATAGCTTTTGAGGGAATAAACTTGAAGATGCCGGAAACGGGGGCCTGAGGGAAAGCTTCTGATTTCCTCCCCCGTAACAGGCCAACAACGACATCGAGGTACCCACAAAACTGATATGCTCAATACTATGGCATTTTTAACCGATTGTGAAAGTTTTGAATATGTTGAAATTCGGGAACTCATCTATTTTTGGACGATGTGAAGATGAATCGGATAAATTCATTTCATTCCTGGAAATTCGGATTTCCAGGAATGTCCAGTAATGGGGTACTATTGACGTGATTTTCAATGATAATTTGGTGATTTAACCCCAGGACGGACATTCTGGGGCAGTTTTACAAATCATATATCAGTACTAAAACATTCCCCCAGAAATTCGGATTATCGGGAACTAGATGCTGTTATCCGGTTCTTTTCCACAGCTTCCAAAATATCCAAAAATGTCCAAATCGGTTAAACATTCCATAGTTATGGACTTTTCAATTAGCTGGGTTCCTTGCGGCCGGTTAAAGATGTCTTCCGAAGTTGGCACTTCGTCTTGACCCACAAAGTTTCGATCGAAAGGAGTTCAAGTAGTTTGCTGGGTTCATGTTTTGGCACAAAATCCACAGAATTAGCAGCATACTGCTCCTGCATAGTTTTGGAGCCGTTGCACGAAGCCAAATCATGTATGAATATTTATAAAATTTATAAATGTTAAAAATTGTTATTGTTATTTATTTATGTTTAAACCTCAGAGGTCATTCACCTTATGTTAGAAATCTTTCGAAGTAAACAATCGATGATTCTAACTTTTCTGTAGCAGTTTTTCGAATTATGCGAAAACTACTTTTCGAATTGTTACCTACAATGAAAACAAAAATCGTACTTACGCGTGTAATAAGTATGCATTGATGACAAGTTTCCGTTCCATTTTTAGTGTTTCATGCTGTAGCAGCAATATCAGGTTGCAAAATGACGATATAGGTATTCAAAATTTCAACAATTCTCATTCTCTATTTGGGGAAAACCACGAATTAAAGTTGGTTTCATTGACAATGTAGAGACAATATACAATAAATGATTTTTCTTCTTTTATAACTCACCATTACATTTTGAAATACTTTCCAAAAAATAGTAAAAACTTCGAATGAAATTTCGAATGAAAATATATTACCCAATGGTTTTATTCTTAAACACATTCACAACTTTACTTGTATGACAGTTCTCAGTGACTTAACCTCGCAGCAAAAAACACTTTGGTGGGAAACCTTTTGCTCCCAATATATAAACCTAGCTGGAGATTATGGAAGACTTAATGAGAAATTGTATATTTTAACAAATATACATCTCTATTGACATGCTATAAGCTTTACGGTTTCAAGCTACGTTTGTTTATATTAATATTGTCTATTTCTGATAGGCGCAGCACAACACAACTCTTCAATTGGGATTTCAGCTCCTGTCACAAACTTGTTTAGCTATATCTATATAATCAAGCAGAGTTTCGAAATTCTGAAAATGCCTTTGTAGTGACTTCAATTCTCAGTGGCATGGCCTATCTGACTTTGTTTACTCCGAAATTGAGTTTGTCATCAGATAACACAACAGCGACGGCATCAATACGAGCAGTGACACACTTGCGAAAAATTGCCGCTAATATTCCAGAGAACAGCCATAGAAGCTAGTGCATATTCTTCCAGAAAACCTGTATAAATATTCGAAAAAAAAAAAAAAATTCTCCACCGATCACCATAGCACTCAATTTCGCATACGTGAGTTAACTTTGTATTCAAGCTTGCATGCAATGTCCGTATACCGTTTGCGGAATTACGGCCGATCGTGGCGTCACTTAGTGGAAATTTCTACAGTCTGCAGCCATTTAGAAACGACAGTTATTTTCTTACACGCATTGAAAGCTCGACTTATGTGTCAGTTATCAATGCTAATGTGTCACTCGGGACCATGTGGACTGATGTTGTTTTCAAAGCAAAGTCTTTCGTTTGTGCTAAACCTCGGTAAAATTCATACCCCCAAAATCATATCCCCTACCACGCGATGGCGTTAAGTTGAATGATGATTCTCGTTAAAGACAAGAGACTTTACTCTGACAACGGGTGTAAGGGTTTTGAGGCTATGCTGCCAGAATCAAATAACAGAACACTTTATGCCTTACAATTCACAATAAAAAGATTACATCCTAGCGAAAACAACATCTTTAGTATGAATAATGCATGACACAGCACATAAAACTCTTTGATAATTTTTACGCTGTTTACGTCTTATCACAGCGTCCGAGAACATTCTGTCTAGTGGAACATCTGCTGTTCAGCGAATTTTCCGTTTACAGCAAAACAAAAATATGAAAAGAGCAAAACCGGAAAGGGATCCGATTTCCTCCTGTTCGTTGTACATCCGCATTTCCAACTCCAGCAACGAAGACCATGAAACTACAATAAACGACATTACTGTGATTGCCAACCATATACGAGTTTAATTCTGTTATGGTTCTGAATTTATACAATCTTGTTTTTCTCTTTCTCGTTTCCGCAGGGTACGTGCTGTATTTATCCCATCCGAAATCAGTTCGATTTTGGCACACGGTCGAGATTCGTGAGGGTACCGCTACGGACGATGTCAATGCCGATGGCGATGACAATGATTATGATGACTAGACTGGTGGCCAATGTTAGCCCACTTGGTTCGTTATTATTATTCTTAGTGACTTACGTATAAATCGATTACATGTTTGGGCGACTGGCGAACCTTCCAACATACTAACCAAATAGTAAGTATTTGTTATCCTACATATCAACTGAACCTTGTAGAGAAAGGACGAGCAACATCTTTTCCGTATTATCCACTCTATGGATCTGTCATAATCGGATAATTGCTGTCTAATAATGCTCATCAATACATTTACGATAGAAACTTTGTCCGGACAGAATATCCCGGGTGTGATACGGTTGACCCCACCACACGGATCAGTGTGAGTAGACAGATAGATACATAGACAGATAGATAGGTAGATAGATAGATAGATAGATAGTTGAGTTCTTATTGATGGTGCTGTTTTCTACCCAAGACTAAACTTCCCGACCGATAACTAGAGAGTGGAAAATTGTAGAAGTGCTTCAGAAGACAGTTTGGATCGTTGGGCTAATGGAGATCGTAAAATTAACATTATTAGGTCCTCGGCCATACGAGCTAGATGCTACAAATGGGTCTTTTATTGCTGTATCTAGTTGTTGCTTTTTGTTATGGGAAATGATGGGTGGAGTGTGTAGGACTTATAGGCAACATATTTTTGTTTTTTGATGTCATGGCAGAGTAAATCTGTGTGCTATGATTATGATAGGAAAAGGATGCATTCATGAGTAGATAATTGTTGAGACTTGTTTTTGTGTTGGTCGTTTGGTTTGTTTTTCATTCGATTTGATACTGAAGATGAAGATGATTCGAAGGGTTTTAAAGCACAGTGCGAAAGCGTGTGTGCTTTCTTATTACCTCCTGAGATAATACAGATCTGCCAATGAAAAAGTTATGTTGTTTTATTTGTGTTACCGTTTTGTGTTACGTTCATGTTATGCGATGTTATCCCTTGAGGTTAGTGCTTGAAATTAATGATCATATACAAAATTCAGCTAGGTCATTCGCATATTATTTTCCGATAGTGACGCCCAAGGGGCCGTACACAAATGACGTAGCTTTTTTCGGCAATTTTCGACCCCCACCCCCTCCCCCCTTTGGTCATAAAACTCTAACCTACACCTTATAAATGACATAGCATTTACCACCCTCCCCCTCCTAGGCAGTGAGATGAAAAAAAATATGTTACACAATTCTTCTTTGACGGCTTTTATTAACTTTTTCGTTATAACAGCAAATTGCGCCCAAAATAAACCCATTTCATGACAAATATAGTGTTGATAGTTTTGTTTTGAATTTTATATGTCATGGAGCATGGAGTTCTCTCAGTTTACAATCCTACAGCTCTAGTTAGCAAGATTAGCTAACTAATCTAGCATACTAAATCTTTTCGTTTTCTTGCGAGCTTGAAATTCCGCAAATCGAGACTTACCACATGAACATATTTCTCTTAGGAATTGAGGAACATTAACTATTTTTTTTCTAATCAATGGGTTTTGATGCCCGTCAAAAAAAAATAAATTTGATGCTACGTCGCACAACTTCTGACCCTACCCTCCCTCTCGTCATACTTCGTCATGAATTTGGTATACCCCCCCCCCCCCTACCCACCAAAATGCTACGTCATTTTTGCATGGCCCCCAAGTATCTTTTTCTCCCATCCAAAGCAAACGAGAAACACTTTTTCCTTCAATGCAAGGGTGGAGTACGTCCATTTTCAAATTGAAAACTAAGCTTGATGTTGTGATGTTGCAAGTAATGATTAGTCGTTGTGGTTGTTTTAACGGTCAAAAGATAAATATCATGAGTAGAAATATTGTTCTATGACGTCAAACAGTTCTAGACTAGAGAAAATTAAAATCTCGTTCTTATTGAGTGAAATAGTGACCTTTATTACCGTAAATGCAAAATAATTGATTTTTCCATAATAAATTCCATACAAACTTTGAACACAACGCGCAATCCCGGGGAGCAACCATCCGCTTAAAATTTTGTGCAGGCATTCGGGACCACAAAAGGAATTCAAATAGTGCTGTGTTTAAAAATAATGTATGTCGAGCCACTCTAGAGGCACTCTAGTTTTATCGACTTATCGGAGATGAATGGACCGATATGCACAAACTTAGTCTCAAATGAAAGGAAGTTATATGGTTCCGGAAATGTAGACTGAAACGTTCCAAAGTCGGATTCGTATTTCTGATGTCAACTTTATTTAAAAGGGACGCTCGACGTTTTGATGTTATCTCTGGAAAAATTACAAAAGTCAATCTTTTGGCTGATATTGCAGCTTTTTGCCTTTGTAATTGTCATGGAGTTACTCCAAAACCAATCATTTATTAACCAAACCCAATCATTTATTAAATTATGTTCAAATGAAGAGCTGTTAGGATCCCCAGGCCTAGATCATTCTTCATACAAATAAAAATTGGCTTTTGGAAGCCCGGGAGAAGTGGTAAAAAACCACCAAAAATGTCAACATGTTTGCATAATAACATATGATGGAAAAACAACTGGAGTTTGTGAGGGTTTGCTAGACCTAAAATTTAAAATTTGGTAGATTCAAGCATTTGTGAAAAAAATGGAGAAAGAGAATAAAGACTACTGTACATTTACAACATGATAGTTTTTATTCTCCATGGACACGGTTATTCATTATGCAATTTTGCGCTAGTTAATATCAATTTACCCAGCTCAACTGGATGATTTCACAACAATATGAGAAAAATTATGTAGTTCGTTTGATAGCGCAAATAGTTAAATAAAGCGGCACACTGTGGGACCAATCCAATAAAGGAGGGACAAAACCTATTTGAGGCCTTAGATGTCATTTTAGAGCCAGCATTTCTTCGTTGGATATGTTCATAATATTATTCTGCAACTTTTTAAATAGAATATTTTTTGATTGGACTGAAGTAGAGAATCATAAAAAATTTAGAGGGTCGATGTCTTAGACAAAGTTGTAGAATATTATGTTTTGAATAACTTCTTCTAAGATACCACAGACATTAGACTTCATTTTTAGGCAAAATTGTTGTTTTTCTAAATAGGACCAAAAAATCAGTTTTTCGAATTTTCCGTGCTAAAAAGCTTAATTGATTAATTTAATATATTCTACAAACTTGCAGGTATCACTAAAATACAACTTTTTTTTGGAGGAACTAATAATGTAAAATCAATATATTGGTTTCTGAAACTATTTTTCATATAAATTTTGCTATATTTTCATCAAAGATTTATGTTTTTTTGTGCACTTTTGTGCAGCCAAACTTTACCTATTCCGATACTCTATTATTCCTAGAAAAAAATTTCATATTGCATAGAAACAGGATATAGTTGGACGTATTGTTTGAGTGACCATTCGTGTACGACGGTTTATAACATAAAATGTGTTTATATGATTTTTAATCTATGTACATTATTAGCTAATAACAAAATCTCATATTTTACACACATCTACTACCATGTAGAACATATTGAGTTGATCAATAACGGTTACAATTTGGAAAAGTGTAAAAATATAAATATATTGCAGCTACCAAACCATTATTCATCTTACCATTTGAGCTAATGTGTTAAATGGAGATAGCAGAGGCTGCTTTAACTAATGCATTCAAGTAGGTGGGATGAATGGAAGTGCTAAGATGAATTAGGACACAATAACACTACATGTATATTCCACGCACAAAAAATGTTCGGGAAATCGTTATTTTAATGTTGCAGCATAATCTTATGTTGTATTTCCCAAATGGACTGAAAACAGTATTCTAAATGAAGAACACAATTTGAAATATTGTGTGTTTATTGTCGAATCTATGGTTCTCATGTAGTTTAGTGCTACAATCCAATTTATTCACCAGTGTTATAACAATGAAATATTTACAATGGCTGTAGCATATCATGGAATCCTAATATTAATCAATGAGAACCACCACTAGGCGAATTGAAACAGGTTTTTATAGAAAGGTTTGAACAAGTTAACCAAGAACTCCACTCCGACAACCCCAGCGGTAAATTACCGCCAGCTGACTGGCTGTACTTTCCGTGAGCTATTTAGCTCTCAGCTTAGTCGCGATCTACTCCGATAGTCATCGGCGGTGCACTCACCTTACTCCAACTGAGAGTTCATCGGCGGCGGAATTTTTCTCGACACCGATGCTAGTTTCCTTGAACCGTGTAGCTCCCAGCTTTATCGAGATCTATTCGGATTCCTTCCATACAAAAGTCGGACAAAATCTCAAAAGTGGCCTGAATTTGATGAAAACTTCACATTAGGGTAATGTTGTGATGCTGAATTCATATTTGAGGCTTATTTTAAAAAATTTTCACCTGAAAATTTAGGCACTTAGGGTCGACATTTATGAACATGAGCATGAGCATCATGACCGTATACAATTCGTAGTTGCTACTCCGTGATTGACCAGAACAAGCGAAATCACACAGAGAACCAACGAATGGGGCCTGGGAGTAACTATTCATCCTAAATGTGCATATTTCGAGAGTTCTATACTTTGATATGCCAATAACGGCGCCGGCTACGTCCGTGTATAAATTTTGATTTTCTTAATTACGTTTATGTATTGGCTTCTTTCTCCGCCAACGATTGATTTTTATATTACAATTGGTCGGTGTTAAGCCAAACCGGACTAAGTCGCAAAACATTAAAAAATGAGTTAATGATAGCACGGGATAAAAAATTTCATCACTGTCGAAAATTGGAAACAGGTTTTGAATTCTTCTTGCGAATCGTCAATTCTCAACTCTCATACATTAATCAACAGTTATCATTCACTCAGACATTCCGTATTCCCCACGCGCATTATATACCCAGTCTATTAGTTTCCTAGATGGTCAAATAAATATTAAACAAACGAAGAAATTAGTTTGCCCAGTCTAAAGAAATATCAGCTCGATTGGCATCAACCGGCGGGTACGTGTTCCCTTCCATAAAATCAAAAAACATTTAAAATTATATACGACAACATTTGTGCAATTCAGGAGATAACGAAATGACGACTGCCTAATTATATGCATTAAAATAAGATCGGAAAAAAAATAGTTGCATTATCAAGGCTGTTCATTCTCAAAGATAGTACTGCTGATTAAACTTTTATTTAAAAATAAGTGATAAGAGACACGGGCGAAAATAGCTGAACACCGCCACTTAAAGTCAACATTTACGAACATAACAAAAAGTGCACTATATCTGAAAATTTACTTTAAAAAAATTAGGTTTAGTCAATTTTTAGCAGATTTTTTGGCTGAGAAATATTTACAAATCATGCAACGAAATCTGGGTAATTAAACACTATCATAATCTCTTTTTTCTCGGGACAGAAAGGGGCAAAACAAGACATTCATTTCTGGAAAGGGCACTAATTTTCAAGTGTCATGAACTACAAGCGATCTTTCCGAGCTGTTTCAAATAAAAGTACAGCTACTTTGAATATTATAATTTAATATACGATTTATTATTTGTTCGTTATAAGCGAGAAAAAAGGTTTGGATCTACTAAATCGAATGGCAAGTATTAGTCCAGTGAATAACTTTTCAAATGGAACTAGTTCGACCCTAATCGGAATTTTAACAAAAAAGATATATTAATTTGAATATCAAAGGTTCAAAAAAAAATTTTTTCCGAATGCATCATCTATTTCACCTTTGAAATACTGTAAAAAATCAAACTTTCGACCTCAAGATACAATATTTTGAGAAGACTTTATTCAATAAGATTACAAACAGAAAAATGTTAAATTATGAACAATAGAAAAACATTTTTGAGTTTTGGCCAGTTAGGTAACACTGTGCGACTGAGAGTTACCCTGCGGCGAAATTCCTCTCGGTACTGATGTCCGTTTCGTAAACCAATTAGCTCCCAGTTTTGTCACGATACACTCAGATCGTCTCCGGTAGTGAATCTACCCTACTGCGACTGTGAAATTCCTAGCGGTGGATTTCTCCCGATATCGATACTCTTTTCCGTGAGTCGTTTAGATCCCCGCTTTGTCGCTACTCGCTACTCAATGTAGTCCCCGGTGGTGGATCTAGTCTCCCCAACGAGCCAACCGGTAGCTGCCGAGACCTGTAGCCAATTTTCACTACAAGGGACTTTTAAAATATTCTCAGAAGATAACTTTTGGAAAAGAAACTTATAAAATTCAATTTGAAATATTAGATACATTTTTCTCGAACATATTCATTTTTATTTTTTAAATTTCAATGAAATATTTATGTCTGATATTTTGCTAAAACATATAACATTTGCTAAAATCTTAACATTTGTGTGTACGTTCTTTGCAATCTTCACAAGGGTTATTAATCATTTTATTAGACACTGAAGATTTTTTCCCGTGCAATTACACTCTAAGGTAAGCTTAGCTCGAGGCACTTAAATCAACCGAATGCATTAAAATATTTCCTCTCCCTACTATGATTGGCTTTCACTTATTTATAGGGCAGACTAGGTTGGCAACGAAGTAATAAAAAAAACTCTACAAAGCACTTAATTTACACTCTCCCGCCTAACTTTCCCCTCATCATTATCATCATCATCAGCATCAGTAACGGAATCATCCCCCATCCTGTTGGACGACCCCGTATTGGCGATGGTTACTGGCCAAAGTGGGAAGCAATCTCGGTCCTAATTAAGTGAAATGATTTTTCTCCCTATTTGTAGTACTCTCTTGTAAACCTCTGGCCGTGTTTGGATGGTAAAGCGGCCGGGCTAGCATCATAATCATCTATTGCTCCGGTTCATGATCAGATTTTAATTAGTGTTGGTTCGAAGGTGAATAAGAGTATTCCCAGCAGATCGGCAAATGCCAGTTCAAAGGTTGAAAAATTTAATTGCTTTAATTAATCGCTGCTAATGATTAATCACGTCCAAGTATATCTGCTCGTTAGACACCAAGTAATTTAAAATGGATTTACGGCAACTCCCGCCAGGGGAATTCTTTTTATTTTGGTGGTTTTCCAGAAACATTTCCATTTCGACTAGATGGTGTGGAAGACTATGTCTGGCTTGTGTAAAATTAATCGATATTTTCGATGCAGATTAGTTTCGTTGCTAAAGCGACCAAAATTTTACCATAATAAAAAGAAACATTGTACGTTCTCAGTGTTTTCAGTGAGGTTTTAATGTGTTCCTTAAAAATCGGTTGAAATTTCCTCGTAAAATATTGAAATTACTTCTTCACTTATATGTTGATCCCACATGTCGTCGTCAACGTTGCTGGTAAAATGAGTAAAAGACCATTCATTAGTTGTGTCATGCTATTAGAGGGTTGGAGAGTCTGAACATTTTGTTGGCTTTGTGCCAAAGCCAAAGTATTTTCTATATTTTAACATTACGGAAAGTTGGCTTTTAATACCAAAAAAATGAACCGCGAAGATTGTCAGGCAGTGTTCGAAGAATTCTTGAATATCAAGCCCTGCTATCGACGTTCTAGAGCTTCACAGTTGATCATACGTCGATCAATTCCAGCAAGTCTTTTAAGAATTGGTCATCCAGTGTGAAGATTCCGATATTTTAATGATCTACCATTTCTCCAGACTTTAACCGGAGTGAGAATGTTTGGAGAACGATGACTCGCGATGTTTAAGACAACGCTGTATTCGTCAGTTGCAGTGCTAAGGAAAACAGTAAAGTACAAGATCATGGTGAGAAAATCTAGGAAATCTTAACGGTTCTTTGCCGAAGCGGAAGAAACTTGTATTTAAATATTATGAAAATTTGATTTACAATTAAATGTAGCGTTGATTAATACTATACAATAATTTATAATTACTTGAATAAAGAAATTTTTGAGATTCACCAACGAAACGCAAGGAATGAACTCGAGCATCCGTCATGGACAGTCAAGTATTAATGTTTGCATTGGCTTACTTTTCTACTACTTCTTTTCATGTTAACACAGGGGCAGAGTTGAAAATAATAGAAGCTCTTTTTTGACGGCTGAAAAAGAACCTTTTGCGACTCACGGCGAATAGAAAAAATATTTATTCAACTATCCATCTTATTCAATCAGGTAAATCTCGTACAATATATTCCTTACACTAATTATCTAGGAAACGGACGTCGAGCAGCTGATGCTTTTATTTTTCTATATAAGTTTCCCGTTTTATATGAACATCGGTTGACTATATTGAGAATTTTTCCTTAAAATGTAAACCAAAGTCCAAATTACACGTGCCGTAAGTGTGTATTGATGACAAAATAAATATGTAAAATTATGCGTTTTAGGTCAGCATATCTATTTTTTATTTTTTTATGCGGTAACAGCAATATCAGGGTGCAAATGATTACGTTGGAACTCATAATTTTTACAATTTTTCGTCCTTATTTGGAAAAAATAATGAACAAAAGGTAGTTTCATTACCAATTTAGAGGCATTATATACTAAAGCATCTAAAGAGATTCTTTTTGAAGGGCAAAGAATCATTATTAAGCTGTCTTGCTAAAATCCTCGAAAAGCGTACATTTTTTGTATTTAGCTGATTTCGACGTAATCTCGGAATATCATTATTGATTTGTCATGAATCAATCTATTAGATTTAACTCAATGGGTTTTTCCTCTATATTGTTTCTTTCTATCGTTTCTCGTGATCAGGTGGACTTTTCAACGGCTTTCGACAAAATACCACACAACATCCTAATCCAGGAATTTCCGGGCCCAGTTGGAAAGTTTTCGCAAGTGTTCGGATAATTTAAAATGCTTATTATTCATTGATAATCGATTTGGTGTAATTTGAAATAACATTACAGTTATATTTAGGTGCAAATATTTGATATGAGTTGCGCTTTTCGAATATGTTTCCTCTACAATGTTCTATGAAATCGGTCTCAGATTGTCTCAAAAATTCACGAATTCAACTAAGAATAGAATCCAGAGAATGCTACAGTACTCTCATGCATTCTATACGAATAACTATGAAGTTTGATATGGCGTTCGGTATTGTGTGGATGTCCTTTACAATGCCTCCTGCAACCGTATCTAAAAGCAAAACAAAGTTTTGATACTATCATTCCGTTTTGGAACTTGACCTTCTTTTTCAACAGACTTTGCAGCTTTGATTCTTAGTATACAGGACAATAACGGGGCTAGTGCGACGATGCTACTGATCACTACAAATCTTTTCTGGATGAGTTCTGCAAATACGACGAATGGTTTATGAGACCAGTACCTTACTCTCTGAACCGCCAAAGAAGGGATCATTTCTAGTTTTCCCAAAACTCGATAATATGTCTCCAATTTTATTTAGAAGGTTGACATTTATGATTTTTATTTATACTCAGGCTATGCTAAGACACACTTCGAGCTAGCAGTTGTATGACTATATGGCTTACGTGGTTGTCTGATAGACCACACGGGAATTTTTGAAAAACCGGAATCGGTTCTCTGACCTGACCAACAAGTATAGTAAACAATCTTGAATAATTTCCCGATCATTTGCAAGTGGTTCAGTTGAAATCGGTCGAAAATTGAGAAAACTAGAACAAAATAAACATAAACTTTAAAGTCATAAGTAGAAAAAGACGCAATTTTTTCCCCCAGCTGCCCAATACCAGTTTTTTGGCCCATAAGTTAGTACAAGACTAAAATTCAATTCTACGGCAAAGTACTATTGTAAACTAACTTATCAATAATTTTTATTTTTTTTTTAAACTTCAAAATGTGAGATAATTTTCCAATTGAATTGTATTACCACATAACAAAAAAAAATTTTTTTTCTCGTTTCCCTCAAATTTCCAACTTTAAACTCAAATATCATTTTATATAATGATTTCAACAAGCAGATATCGTATTTGTATCATAGGTGGGAATGTTTTGAAGAGGTTTTAGTTGAGATGACAACACAAAATCGTGCATTGTAGATTTTACAGCGATTCTACTGAACCCCGCCAAAAGACGGGGTTGGGCAGCAGAGTGTTAACCATGTGCCGCTCCAGAACATCCTTCGAGTAATGGCACGAGGCTAAATCGTAACGGTAAAGCGTATGGCCATCGTGAGACCTCAGAAATTGAAGTAGACGCCTGTGGAGGCAGCACATCCGTTCCGGTTACCAGGAATGGGGTGCTTTGCCTTCCATAAGAAATGGTGCGGAAATCTGATTTACATAAATCAAGTCATACATGACGAGACATTGCTGTTTCGTCAACAACTGAGTGTAGAGCTTCTTCATACGTGATTTTCCAACTGAATTTTGCCATTCATCGCGATTCGGCGCCTTTTGGATTTTGTATGTGTGCAGTCTTTCACGTTTGTTTTACCTCTTGCACAAAAGTTTTGTTTAACTGTTATGTGTCCAACAAAAAAACACCTTTAACAGGCCAACGTGGGTACCCGGGTACCCACAAATTGAAATGCTGATAACTATGGCTTCCTTCAACCGATTTGGACACGTTTAGATGTTTTGGATTCAGGAACTCGTCCACTTTTTGATTCTGTAAAAGTGAACCGGGTGAATGGATCTGGTTCTTGGTAATCCGGATTTTCCGGGGCAATGTTCCAGTACTAGGAATTGACTTGTAAATTTTAATAATGTCCCAGCAATATAAGTATCGAAACACTTCAAATTGTCTCGGAAGTATGTTATTTATTGTTACGGGATCCTATGGCAATTTGAAAAATGGAATTGGAATGGAATGGCCACACACGGCCCCACGGGAACCTTCTCCGGAATGTCCGTTCCGGGGTCAAATCACCAAATGGTTCCAAAAACCACGAGATACAGCCTACTGATGCAATTCCAAGAATTTTGATACCCATATTGCTAGTATTCCATCAAAGTTCACAAATAGTATCCCAGCACTGGGACCTCCTTCCGGAAATTTGGATTCCCCGGAACCGAATGATGTAACCCGATTCATTTTAACCAAGTCTAATAGTGGATGAGTTCCTGAATCTAAAAAAATGACATTTCAGTTTTGTGGGTACCCGGGTACCCACGTCGGCCTGTTACGTAGTAAAAAAATTCAGGAGCCTCTCCTCACTCCCCCCCCTTACTATATCAACAATATTATTACCCCAAAAGCTTGACTTAGTGAAGTTCTAAGATGTCACAAAGTTTCAATTTCCAGCTATGTATAAAACATGGGAATTTCATTAATTGAAACTTAAAAAGGTACCCGGGTACCGCGTCGGACACACAACGGTTAAATGCCGACTATCATTGTATTATAGGGAATCCTTTTGAATACTTCAGTTACCCGCTTGTGAACCTTCACACTATTCGTAGATCCGGCCACTTTTTTCCTTCTAATCGGTGATCAAAACTTCGTTGTATCACACGACTTACCGTAGATGTTCTGATGTTCTTCCGACTCCATTTTCACAATGTTTGTACAAATTCCAGTGAAACTTACACAATGTAAAAAATACATATTGAAATAATTTCACCAAAATTTTCAATAGAAATTACAGCGAATTAAAAGTGATGCATTATCAACATCATATATTATATTACTGCTAGAAACGCCGAAGCATTTAAGATGCTGCGTTTTTTTGAAACTGAACACTTCAGACTTCGACGATTCCTATGCGCTAAAGTCTCTTTACTGTGACCTGATTCGAAGTGCTCTGGAGTACGCTGTGCAAATGTGGGCGCCTTATCATGCCATTCTAAAAAAACAAGTGTACAAAGATGTCTCATGCGAGTCGTTCTCAGGAAGCTTCCAGGGAATGATTCCGTAAGATTACCAACATACGCAGACAGATGTATCTTGCTTAATCTATCGATTTTGGAAACCGGTCGCGTCTTTCTGCAGAGAATCTTAGTATTCGACTTGCTGACAGTCCATTTATTCTGTCCAGCATCACCAAACTGTATATGGTCAAAATAACCCAATCGGCAGATGTCGCCACAAGTGGAATGAAATCTGTGATATGTTCAACATTATCGATTATCGTTCAACCAGTTTGGGGCACGTGTAAATATGACCCAATGTCGCCTAAATCCTCCCATATTTTTTATACCTTCATTACTTTTATGACCGGTGATGGACAAAATCATCCTAAAAATAACTTATCACCCTAGGTAAATATCAAACTTTTAACAGAGCCTCCTCGCGCCTAATTTGTTCAATCACTGTCCATTAAACAAACAAACCTCTGCTAGAGACCTAACCTGCCAATATATCTTACGAGACGCCCGAATAGGTGAAACAATAAACCACTCCTGTCAGAACTCCACGCGTGGCGTTGTTCGAGATTATCGTGAATTTATGAAGCTTATCATTTTTCACATTAATTATTTACGGATCTTCTCGGCAGTTGAAGAAATGCAAGGGTATCCGTGTGCACAGCATAATTTCTGGCACGGAAAAACATGAAACACCGCACTGACAGGTGGCAACCCGCCTTTTGCGGTAAATTGTGTCTAAATGAAACTTAGAGGATCGCGTTCCATCTGACATCCGACTAGAGACGAGAAATATTATCTTTCAACAGTCAGGTAAAACACGCCCTATCATCGCAGGATGACTCCCCCCGGAAGATCATCAAGGCCGAGCATGCCAAAGGCAGTCCAAACGAGGGGCCATTGTGTGCGGCTGTAGGAATTAAATTTACGACATTGCTCGTTTCGATGGCAAAGGTAGCATAAAAGACGTTATCTCTGAATACTCATCATCATCATCGGAGCGCAGAAGAAGTAAAAGCACTGCGACCACGGGGTTGACTGATGCGTATAACCTCTTGGCCAACCGTCAACCGAGCTTGACTCTCGTTTTCGGCGGTGGGCGTATGTCGTGTGGATTGTGCGTTTAGCAAAACGTGATTCCCCGATGAATTTATAGCTTTTGGGCACGCTCTCGCATCGGAAGAAGAGATTAAGCGTGGATTAAATAAAGTCATTCCATTTCAACTTTCGGGTAAGGTGAGGCTATGCGTAGCGTAGCGTGTTTCTGTGCACCGTTAAATTTATGATTGAAGAGTGAAGCGAAATTGTTTTGGGGAAAAAAAGAATCTGGCGCTCATTAACGCGAGAAATGTGTACTAAATTGAATTCAGTGGTTTACACCCAAATCGTTCCCTGTGAGAGCTTTTCTATGTTGAAAAGAAGGATTGCTATTCAGAGTTGTTTCTTCCGTAAGGAAGTGTTTCTCCTGTTGAGCGGAATGATGGGAGTTTTTGATTACTTTTGAAATGAATAGCAGAAGTTATGATGTCTGTGTTTGTGTCGGAATGCTAAGGGTAAATAAGCTGTCCTTTATTTTGAGGCATCCGCGTTTTATGAATCCCAAAATGGTAAATAAAAAAGAACATCAAATTCAATGTTAGATAGTTTAGATAGTTGGATAGGCTCCGTAATAATGTTATAAATTTGTTCATGCTCTTTGTATATTCTGTATTGTATGAAACAATTGAAGCCAAGTTATGTTGATTCATATACATACGCTAGCTGGTGCTTTCTCAATAATTAGTCCAAAGTCGTGATGTGCTTTGCGGGATCAAGAAAACGTTAATGTTTTCAGTTTCCTATATTTTGGGGAAAGATTGAATCAATACTTCAAGTGTGGATCAACGGTATAGCAATTTGGTATGCTAATACAATGAACAAATGTACGAATTCATACGCATACGCATTTCACTAGAACGAAAATGATTAGGTAATGCACAAACTACTTCGTCCTTTTTTGCATTTTCGTGGGTTGTAAATAGTTTATTTTGTTCATTCCACTACCAAAAAAATCACGTCGCTTTAAAAATAATATATAATATAACGAACGAAAATTCGTGATTTTACTTATTATTTAATGTACGTTGCATGAAAGTATTTTGTGAATAAACCGAAATGTTTCGTACTTTTGTCCAATGTGCCTGTGTTTGACGAGATTGAAACAGTTGCCGGAGAAGCAAAGTTGAACATAAAAACTTCTTAGTGAAAATCCCTTTTTAACTTGAAAACTAAAAACCAAATTGATTACGTCGCATCTTATTTGAGTTATGTAAGGAAAGAAATTGCCTGATGCAATACCGATTCACCGTGTTGCTAGTTTTTCTGCGCACTTAGATGATTGGTAGGTTTTATTTCGAAGTATATATTTCGTGCAAGAGGAGGGAGGGGTGTACATTAGATGAGTCGGGAATACTTTCTCCCCTTGAGGCATCTGCCTCAATTACATGGCAACGGGCATAGCTTATTCAGCGGACGATCGAAGACAACTTGATCTCTGCGAAGTGTAGGTATGAGAACGGTAGTTTGGTTATCACTGCACCGATTCTTGACAACTCCCACTGTTACTGTTGATTTTGAAAATGGATTACAGGAGAACCATTTATGCGTAAGGGTTGAGACTTTCTGGAATTAGACTGATCGGCTGACCGATTCAGGAATCATTCTCCGTGTTGAACGGAGATGTGTGCCTGATTTGTCTTTTCAGCATATCCCTGATGAGAAGGATTGGAGAACTGGTAAGAAGAGGGGTAAGGAAAATAACGACACAGAACAATTAAAACAGAGCATTCTGCACCCCCGGAAGGATGCTGAACGATCTGCAGGTGCTACTATAGTAGGAATAAATCTTACAACCCCCGGAGGGATTTAGAATTTATATTTAAACAGTGAGCGGATATTGAGGGGATTTTGAGATAAAAGAGCGACAACACCCCTGAAGAGATATTATCATTCAAATACGGCTTAAACTATAACTCTTTACCGGGCTGGGTTAGAAACGATAACATCTCCTTGAGTTTCAGCTCTCTGTACATTGGTTCATTTATTGCTTGTGGCAGTAAAAACTGGATTCTAACCACACTGCGCAATTACTATTCTTCTATTGAATTCTTCTCATAGACTGGTTAGCTCGACTGGTCTGTCCATGAAAATACCATCTCTATCACTTGAAATACATGTGATTTGACAGCTCGCAGTTTTCAGTAGCAGTTTGATCACTCGCACTTCGAAAGTGCGGAGTCCAGGTTGGTGGGAAGTGCGCAATATGTATGGAGAACTAAACATCCAGATACGCAAATCACACGAATAATACTCAACACGCTGAATAATAGCCATGAAGTAATTTAGTTTGCAATGTCCAGTTAGTGCCCTGACAAGAATACTGCAGTTTTACTTGGAAAAATGCAACAATTTTTTCGACATTTTCGCATTTACATCCAGCAGAAAAGTCTTTGTTTGAACGCAAGTATGCAAGCTACGCCAATGGTTGCACAACGAAATCAGTCGCAGCGCCCGCCCTAGCCAATTCGTCCCCCATTCATTTCCAGTATTGCCGAAATGTCCGGGTACTAATAGAAGGTAGACAGCATTTGAAATGCTAAGTTCGACATGCAATTACTAATTTTGATCTCAAATCTGTCGAATTAAGTGCTTTCACGGCATCGAAAATAGATTCTTTTACTGCAAATTATCTGTTGATGTGCCGATTGTACGCCACACAGAATCGCAAAGATTTATACTTGGAGGATAGTACAGCATCTACCAAGCGAATGCGACTGGTTTAATCGTCAGTATAACGAACTACATATTCTTCAAGTTGTCTCCCCATCCAGTCAGACAGCCATTCCTCGCGAATAGGAATCCTCACATTTAAAATTTTAAAAGGCAAACTACGTGTGAGTATAAGGTCACTGGGATCAAGTCTATATTCATCCCAAGTGACCATTGGGGCCACAGTCTTATGTGAGATATTTTGAGTTACTGTTCCAAAGGCCAGTAACTTCAAGACGGAATGCACAGGAAAGTGTTTCTTGTTCCATAAATACATATAGTGGTTTTATGTTCAAGAGTGCCTTTAGAGCAGCAATAGGTGTTGTCGAGAACGCACCAGTCATCGCCATCAAGACCATCTAACAATTGTTGTGTAGATCCACTGAATGTGCTTGAGTCCCCAAGATTTGCCGAGAGTTCGTCTACATTGACCGAAGGCCATGCAAGCTTTCTTGATCTTGAAATCGATGTGAGCTGTCCAATTAAAATTTGAGTCAACAATTATCCCAACGTACTTAACTTGGTCTGCGACAATAATTTCAAAGTCAAAGAACTGCAAAGGAAGAGCTTCGGATGTAATCTTTCATTTCCTGAAAAGCACCATTAATGTTTTATTTAGATTAACTGATAGTCCAACATGACGACACCATTACTCAACAATACATAAGGCTTGGTGCATCATATCAAAAAGTGTGTTAATGCAGATACAAGGCGACAAGGTTCCATAGAAGCGGTGACAGCACACCACCTTGAGGACATCCATTATCACTACATGTCTTAAAGATGAGTACAATTGTCGATTGTGTGTATCTAGCTCGTGATATATGAAGATACTCCATGACCTCGTTCTGCTTCCAAAATGGATTCGACATGCACGTTGTCAAAAGCACCTTCAATGTTGAGAAAAAACTCCTAAACTTGATTACTTTTGTGAAAAAGCTTTGTAGTCAACATTGTGTAACAGGGTGATAGTAGACTTCCCCCGCTGATATGCATGGTGCTCGCCCAAGCTAACATTCCGAATGTAGTGGTCGATTAAACGTTCCACTGTTTTGGAAACGAGAGAGGTCAGACTATTCGGTCTAAAGCTGTTTGCCATAAGTGACGCGGCCACCTTTGGGAATGAATTTTCTAGTTATTTCCCGCCACGCTAATGGAATGTATCATGTTGCAAGACTACAAGTACTTTTTTATCAAAATGTTCTTGGAGTGATCATATCCTCTTTGTAGTTGAACTAGAACGATTTCATCTTTTCCCGGTGACTTATACGGAGCAAAACTTTCAATCGCCCATTTTATCGATTCGGTTGTCACAATTCTACGAGCAAATGCCCAAGAATCAGAACTACCTGAAAAGAACTCAGAGGCAATCGTCAGTGATGGCTCCGTAGAGCCTGGAAAGTGAGTGCCAAAAAGACAGTTGAGTACTACCACATGTATTAATAAAAACACTAAAGAAGATTAAGTACAAGTAGTAGTCGAAATACCGGTATCTGTTAAATAGTGAAGTGCAACTATAAACAAACATAGTGGACTTAAATGGTAGAAAATCTGTGTAAAGAGACACTACATCTTCGTCAAACAACTATACGCCATTAGCAGTTCAAATCGAACTGACATGAAAGTTTTTCGATTTCGAAAGTCACTTATTTAATCTACTAGTCTCGTTGAGACTTGAGACATTTGTGCAGAGAATTTTCCAACCACTTCGCTCAGAGGATCGAAGGGCATTTCTGTATGCTTTGCGAGCCAACTTAAATGTCTCCGACCCGTCCCTACGTCAGCGATTCCAAGCTCTTCTACATAACTTTTTCAGTCGAACAAGTTCGGTATTCCACCAAGGTGTTCTTCTAGAAGCACGCATAACTGGAAGCGGGAAAGCCTCTTGGTATGTGCTACTATGAGTGAGTTTGTTTTATGCACGACCTTATCTAAGTCACTTGGAGATTCAATCGTCGGAAAGACCCCTGAAACCTAGTCGCCAAACCCTCTTCGTAGAGGTTCCAGTTCGCAGATTTGGGATTACGTTATGTGACAATATCTAGTGAGACGTTTAATTGATCAAAGACGATTTACTTATAATCAGACATTAACGGTTCGAGCTCAGTTTATCAACTCTTGCGTAATACTGTCAGAGCAGAGATTTACATCTAACACCTCTCCTCTGCCAACTCATTCCAATATTGGGCGATTTCCTGTATTAAGTATGTGCAGATTTGTACTGCTTAGGTATTTCATCAAAAAGGTGCCTCTCAAATTGACATCTGAGCCCCCTCAAATTATATGGTGGGCGTTTGCATCTCCGCCGATTATGAGAGGAAACCCATTTCTGACACAGTACATTGATACAACCCTTTTGAAATCATCAGAAGGTGATGGTTCATTATGCTGCAAATATGCTTGTTTATGTAATCATCAATCATATTGAGGTTGTGTGTCCATAGCACTATTTGCAAGTATACATGCACGAGGCACTTCACGTGGATTTGTCATGACATTTTTGTTGAAAGCTTTAAAGACGGGATTAAGTAGATTTCCTACATACAAGTGTCCTTTATGGAATTACGGTTTTGGAACCAAAGCTATAGAAGATTTTTCTTCCTGCATAAAGCGGGATAGATAGTTGTACTTTTATGCTGAAGATTCATTTGTGCTACTTTCACGATACTCGATGACAGCATTACACATTTCATCATCAGCACTTGTTGTACAGCAGCTAGAGGATACCAAAAAACGTTGGCTTATAATCGCTTATAGTGCACCACTAAATGGGTATCAGGAACATGACCACCATTTGAATCCCACTATTTGCGAAGAAACAAAAGTCCATTGTGTCAGAGATTCGCTTTACATAGTCGTGCGCGACCGACATATTTTAGTTCTGCCAGCCATTCAGTCCTCGGCACGGAGAAACACCGTAACTTGAGGACTCCTGTTTTAAGTCGTCTCCTACGACATGGGAGCAGGAACCCAGTGAATCAATTCTTGGTTGAGAAACTTCAACCCGCCGGAAATTGCATAGACTGTTATCAATCTTCTAGTGGACCCCAGCCGGGACCGTGGGCCGTTAAATGTTCGGGTGTAAGAGCCTCAATGCTGCTACTGTTCGGAGATGGTGCTTGGTGCTTTAAACGGCAGTTTCCGAAATTCTGCCCTTATGCGGCGACTATGGAGTTATGAACTGCCAGCGGATACATTTGTTAGTCAGAAATCGAGTTAAACTTCATCGAGAACCACAGACCATGAATTATCAATTCCGCTGAAGAAATTTCTCGAGATGCGCAATCTTCCGGTTTCTTCTTAGTTTAAACGTAATTCCAAGAGCTTCTAGGAAGGAACTTTTGAACCGTTGAAGTTCTATTCACTACTTATGTTTTCCATCGTTTCGATGCCGAAAATAACCATTGTATGACAATAGTTGGATCCATCCACACATAATATTCAACTTGAAAAATGCTGTATCGATTGTAAAAGTTTCTTCATGAAGTCGGTTAGAAGTAGAGTTGCATTTAGTTCCAGTTTTGGGATGGTCGCTGGCTTCACTGGTTCAAGTTTCGTTTTCACTGCAAACAATCGCACTGACACAATTCCTTCATCGTTGACCGCTTTTGCAAAAAACTATGCTGCTATAGTTTTTGCAAAAGCGGTCAACGATGAACCACTTCCGAGGCTTCGCGGAAGGCGCGAATTTTGAAATACCCGTTGTGATTCAGTATCCTGAGTGGAATTCACACTTGTTCTATGAAGTAGAGATTTACTCGTAGCTCGAGCAATTTTGTAAGAAATACTCGAGGAAGGGGGTGACCACTGTGAATCGTCCAATTCCACATCAAACTGCCATGTTTGTTGGTAAAAGATTTTAGCCTTAATGATTGCAGGTGACAACCATTCATTAGGATTGAACAGTATGGTGCTTTGGCCCCGATTCGCTGTGAGATCAAGCATTCCGGTTAATGATGCCCTCGAAGTCGAGTCAAAATTTTTTAACCTTCCGGCATTTTGTAAATTTACATTATTTTCATGCACATATTAGGAAAAAGAAAAGCGATGTAAAATTGAATCATTTTCCAAATACACTTTTTATTTTCAACGAATTTTGATGTAGTCTTATACGTTGATTGAACATTACAGTTTTATTAGGGGCCATTCATAAATTACGTAGCGCAAAAACTCCCCAAGATTGTCTCCCCCTCCCCCATGTAACAAATTGTCCCCTATTACGTAAAAAATTCCATGATTTTTTTTTCTTCAGTAATAGCATGTTACGTAACGTTCAAGTTTACTCCTCCTCCCCCCCCTAAAAGTGTTACGGAATTTATTAATTGTCCCTTAATAGAAAACCTAATGCACTTCTATTCATTCTTATAAACCATACTGGATGATGATTTTCAATCAAATTTTCAATTCAAGCAATGTTTGTATAGAACATTGCTGTTTTACATGTAGTATAAGCATCACAGTTTACGTAAAATGGAAGTAAAATGTAAAATGTTCAATTCGTAATATGAACGAAATCAACTACTTGCAATGCAAGAAAATACGTTACAAAAAACGATGAAGAATTTTGTGAATTTTATAATCGTTTTCGTGTGTACGAATTTATATTTACGTTTGATGCGATTAGGATTAAACTTGGGTGACGCTGAATTAGATTTCAAACTTTCAATTTTATTCTGGACTGTCTAGCGCATATACTCTCGACACTGGATGTCGTCGGTAAGAAACATCACTATACCTTGGCGATTTGTAAAATTTTATCGAAGCACAGATCTATTCCTTTCTAAGACATCCACACTGCTGTAGACAAGAGTAATGAAATTTGTTTGTCATTTGAATGAAGAATAATGACTTGTTGAAAAAATAAATCATAAATTATTATTACGTCGTTGGCTTATCCTGTCATTCCTCCAGGGGATAAACGTATCTATTCAACGGATAGGTCATTCCAGGCTCAATAGGATTTTAGATACCACATTTCTTGATGGCATACTAGAGATAAGTATCCGAATGACACCGATGTGATCGCGCGAAAAACTCGTACCATTAGGCACCGTTCGCTTTGAATACGTCGAACACCCACATTAAACATGACGAGTGTCCATTCATGCGTAGGTATTTGCATTCATGAAATCTAAAGACAACGTGTTACTTCGCTCTTTACTTGGAAAGAGAGCATGGTTACACTGGGGTAAGTGAATTTATGTTTCTCCAATTCCGTTTACTATGCATCGTTACGGATTTGACTATTGAAAATAATAGTTGTAGTATAATAGTACGGTTTGCGCTTGGGCTACAATGTTTTGAATTGTTGAAAATTTTGGAATCCTTATATAATGGCGCAGGATATGTATAGTATAGTAGCCATCTCTCATCGAAAAACACTTAGCTTAAGATGTTGATTTCGGATAGTTGGCTTCTACGCCCTAATTCTTAGTGAATTGTCAGTTTACGTGCTGAAACATTAGTGTATCTTACAATATCTGGACATTATAGCTAAATTATCCACTCCTCGTACCCCGTACCACCTCAGTTAGTGCGGTCTTTTCTGTGGAGCCTTTAACAATTCCACTTTGTGCCACATCTTGGCACATGAAGAGGGCGATAATAATGACAAAAATAAATATTGCTTCTCCTTAGCCAATGGCTTCCTGAACCTAGGGCCTACCTTCGCATTGCTAAAGGTTGGGTGTTGAACCCATTTTCACTATGTTTCCATTAGCATCGTAACAGTTTTACCCTTCGAGTTGGCGCAAGGCAGTTATATACCATCATTGAAATTATGATGCACCATCAATAATATGAACACATATGTTAATAATAGGCAAACCACCTTATATGTCTAGATTTACTCCACAAGCATTGTAGAGCGACATCTTGTCTCGTACTGAAGAGCCAGAGATGGAAAGCTCAAGAACTGTTGACATATATATATAATTGACTTGCTTTGACGTGTGGCACGATCTTGAGCAGAAAAGGTGAAGTGCTGCTTTTTTTACTTTATTCTCCTATGGTTCCGTTCCGGGTTACGAAGCGTGAATTGAGATGTGCAATATGGTTGTGGTAGACACGTCTAGAAAGATGTGACCCCATGTAGAGGAAGTATGCCGAAGACGGACACCCTAAGTAAGATGAACACCAACGGAGTTTTAGTAAAAAGCATGTTTTGTAAAAAAAATTACGTATAATATTTTAGTTACTAACAGTAGAGTTAAAATCTCCCAAGTGCGCAAACAATTTTTCGTTGTGAGCGTTTTTTTTGTAAAATTTTTATGTATTTCAAAATTAGAATGTCGATTTTATTTAATTGCTCACAATTGGTATCATCGATCCAACTCATTTTCTCGGCAGTTAAAAGTGTTGCTCTTCTCATAAAAGTTTTGTATGACGGAAAAAATAGCTGCAAAAGTTATTAACAATTTTTATAAACAAATTCAAATCCATTGGAAACTAAGGCAACTTTACATCTATCATAAAACTAGGGATACATTTCGATATACAAGAGGTGATAATATAATTCTATTAAAATTATAGAGGTCAATTATAACCATATGTATGAATAGTAATACAGTTGGGAATGTTTTAACGAAATTATTGGATTTAGCCATTGATACTAGAAAATCACAGGAATGGCAAATATGCTTTGGGAAGAAGGGGGTGAATTTCTACATCTGGGTATAAGATACAGAGGAAAGAGGATGGACAATGATGTCAGGGAGATGAAAACTATTACTTTTCAACTTCACGCTACCAGTAGATCAACTGCTTTGATTATAGACTCGGACGACCCTTATCAGGAGACATCGTGAGCTGAGACGTCGAGAGATCCTTTTTGAGCCGGAAGGGGATCCTCCAGACGATTTGTATTGGAGACGTTGTATGAATATTAAGTTTTGTTTGGAATTTCTAAACATATTATCGAAACCTGCTGAAAACGATTATTAATTAATAGGTACGCTAAATTTCGTATAGATACTACTGAAAGTTGAATATAAACAACATGTTTAATCAAAGCGGCTGTGTTACGAATTAATTGAAATTAACATTTCAAAAAGCAAAGGTGTTTTTGTGTTTTAATTGATGTCTGATGGAGTTGTTTTATGAAACAAAATCGAGGTTTCGATACAATTACTATTAATATTTAAATAATCCAACTTGTACATCCTACCGCCATGTTTAAGGAACACTAATAGAACTATGATTCCATTGAGATAAAGATACTAAAACAAGCTTAAAACACCTGAAAATAGGTTCCAAAGCTTAAAGTGTCCGTCTTAGGCACAATTCCCCTACATAATACAATGATAAGGAAGATTTTTCGACCAACATTGAAATTGAGTACAAAACAAAATTATTGAGGAGAGTAGTAAGCATAGTATATCATATTGCCCGTTTCGTCAGTAGATAGAGTTTCGTGCACATTTTGAAAGCAGTAAAATAAATATTCTCACGTTGAACTGCACGGGGGACAGCAAATAAACAAACCGAACATCTTATACATAATCCTAGAGAGGGCATTGAATGTTGTTTTTGTTAGCCAACGCAACAACCATACTATGGTAGATGCGGTGTAAACATACCTTCGTGTGACTAAATTATTTTGCTGTGAGTCTATTTGGGGGTAAAATACGAAATGCACTTTACAGAATTCTAGAAGAGCTTAAAATGAGTCTCACTTTCACATTTGCAAAAATTTGAATATTTCTCAGCCCGGTGACAAGTTGACAGCTCTTATATATTGAACTCATAAGTAAATTTTGTGGGGATTTGGTGATGTCATGGCGGCTCGAATGGAGCAAAATTTGAAAAAAGTCGCATCCCATTTATTATTTTCCATATCTGTAACAATGTAACAAGTAACATCCTCGTTTCACCAAGAAAGAGAAACATAGATTCCATTTTAAATCTAAAAAATCCAAAATAAAATAAATCGATTGTCGGAAATACAAGAAGATGACTTTCAAAATCGAGCCACCGCGATTTATAATGGAATTTCCGAAAAACTTCGGGATCGAACCAACATGTTTCGAGACATGAAATTCTCCGATAGAAGCCGTTCCGTTAGGTTTCTGTCACAAATTTTACTCAAAACCAATTTTGCTAAATGTGTAGAAAATCATACATATCTTGTTTATAATCCCGATTAAAATACTAGAATTCTTGACGTTCTTAATTAATTTGAAACAAGATGTCAAATTAATTAATTTGAAACAAGATGTTCACGAATTGTTAAGCTTGGTGATTTACTTTCACACTTTTTCTAAATATTGTTCTTGCTGCATTGACGGCGTTCGTAACACATGTAACGGAACACGTTTGAAACTATTTTGTTTCGTTGTTCGTGGTACTCGTATGGAGAATGTATACTAGCGCCACCATCAGATCAGTGGTACATATATGAAACAAGTCTGTCAAGTTGTCCTCGGGTCGATGTTGCTATACGTAGATAATAACTTTTATTTTATATTTGGAGTAGGGAAAAGTCCGCTGGAGTTTTGTTTCATTCCTTCAAATTTTTTCTCCAGCAGTAAGTAGGTTAAATCTCTAAATATAATGCATCTAGAGGTGTGCACCGCCGGTATAATTTTTACACGTTACCGATTTTCTAAAAAAAATTGTCGACATGCACTGATTGCAGGATTTCAGTCCTTTACGTATCAAAGCATATACTTACTTTCAAGTGGGCAATGATAGTATATTTTTCTTTCCACCTCTCTTTTCATCTGCTGTTAATTTTATGTATTGAACATGTTCGATCTATCCATTCATTGAACCATGAGTATAAAACAGTGTTTTTTCTACATTAAACATCGTTGATACCAATTGGTGTTTGTTTATTTTGGTAGCATATGGCATAGAATTAAATGTTTTGAAATAATTTTTCAGATAATTGTCAACTTCGACTACCTTTAGCTTCAAATTAATTATAATTCATGGTTGAAAAAAGTCATCCAAAACGATTGCCAAGAGAAATCCAAAATAGTGATGTATATTGAAATTGAATTTAAATAAACAATTTAATAGTTACGCAATGATCTAATAATTGTAATAACCGATTTTTTCGAAATAAGCTATATGTGTTGTGATGAACCAAAAAAAATCGAAAAAATTGAATACTATCAATAACGTTTACTTAAATATTCAACGCGACTGAGAACTAAGAACTGAAATTGCAGTTTTTGATATCACGCTTCTTCTGAAATACATGCGTGCATACTTCAAACTTTATTTCTATGTCGGCTCTTTCTAGCAGTGACTCATAGCGAGCAACATATTTGAATACCGTTCAACCAATCCATCTGAAGCTTCTCAGTAGTATCTTTGATTTGAACCAGTATTACTAATTACCAAAGAACAAATTAAAAATGTCAAAACCCGTTAGGGAAAATCCTTTTCATTACTGGAACAATCTTTCTATGCGAAACTCTTCGATAACCTTTTGTCTTTCGCGCTAGTGTTGCTCTGAAAATCTGGCGAAATCGTCTTACAGCACCAACGGGTCTCGTTCAAAGCCATTTGCGCGATTTTCGGAAGGCTAAATCGGTAAGGAATGCTATCCCTTTTCTACAATTTTCAGTTCAGCAAATCGCGACACATCATGTTCACCGCAAGTCATTAAAATAAACTGCGTTGTGGAGCGACGATCACTACTCCGTTCATTATAAATAATTAAGTTAAAGATTCTCAAAATACTTTATAATTATTCACAATCTTGTCACGAAAAGTTTGTTTAATGAACTTCAGTAATATTGAAAGAAAATGATGAAAATTTCTAAACATTTCTGATCCGCAACATATTCAAACCCGTAACTGTACTAATTAAACTAGGAATCCCTTTTAACATAAGCTATCGTGGTAAATTCACAAAAGGGAATAGGTTCAACAAATTTTGGAAGAAGTAGGTAAATTAACCTCTCTAGCTACCAAAAATCTGGTGGAGTTCGATGCAATAGAAAAAATATCCTCAAAAAATAGGATGAAACTACTAATGTGGGATACAGTGAATAAGAGATATTCTACCTTATTCTGTATTACGGTGGATTGATTCGTTCGAATAAACGATACATCGTATTGCAGAATAGTGCTGATCATAATACCTAGGAAGTATACGAAGAAGCTCCTTTTTGACGAAAGACTTTGCTCTTACTTACTTGGACTCAGTGACATAGTCAGAAATTCTGTTTGATGAAAATCGAACTTACTGTCAAAATGACTTGATTCCGAAACCGTCATTTTAAAACTTCAAAGAAAGTTTTCACACATAAAACAGCGCATCTTCTTCCTAGAAATAATTATAGAGAATTATTTCTTCCAAAATAAATTGTAACAGGCTTCGGGTCTTTGGCAAATTTGTTGAGACCGTCATTTAAAACAACTTTGTTGAAGGTATGAATACTACGTGTAGGGAGTATATTAAGCTGTAAAGTGATATTTACTAAGCGTTCTTAAATCCAGTTTTGTTCAATTATTGTGAGCTTCACAAACTCAAGGCCTTGGATAAAATGGAAGTTTTTGTCGATAGGATTTGTTTTTCATTATAGGTTTATACAGAAAAATGCTTGAAATGTTTATCACTATAGGTTTATACAGAAAAATACAACACTCATGCACTTGTCGGACATGTATTTTGGCTTCACCACAAAGGTAGCTAACTAAAGAATGCTGTTTAAATGTTTGGGATTATCAGCAATCTGTTAGTTTGGAGTGGATTTTTTCGTTCAATGTTCTGTGCGCATTCAAAAGCACTTCTTTTAATATTTCAGTTATACAAATATGATGCCCACATAGGACCATTGTTTTGGAAAAGGGCCATAATGCGTAATTCTCCATCGCACTGCATTTCAACTAGAAACGGTACCCAGCATCTTTTTAAATACCATATAGGCTTAGGGAACGTACACTAATTACGTAAGGCTTTTTAGAACTTTTCAAACTCCCCCTCCCCCCATATGCCCTTACGTAATTTGTGTATGGCCCCTTAGTGGACCCACATATTGCCACATTCCCTTACATTAATTGAGAACACGGCATGCTGTTCCATACCTGACAGAAATTTACCGTTACTCATCAATACTAGTATTCATTACTCCGATGAAAACATTTATACAGTCGTACTGTCAATGAAATACAACCAAAGCAAAAATTGCTTCACCAATTGAATAGATGAAATTAATTTTCAACAACACTTTTTTCCGATATCGATTTCCTGCATATCTCACGATGACAACTTTTAACTAAACCCGAATCCTACATCCGCAGTTAGCCAAATTTGCTCCCAGCAGGATTATTCGGCGGTATCATAGATTTTGTATGCATTCAAATTTATGATATTGCATTCCAGTTTGCCGAGGCATGAAGGTTCGACGCAAAAAATTCACCATCAGGCGTCCAATCAGCGGAAAAAAACCTCCTACCTAACTACAACCAAACGAATCGTGCCAAACAAATGCGACCAATGCCAACCTATCAGGGCGGCGCAGCGCGAAGTAAACTCTTTTGGCCTTTTTGTTGCTTATTCATTTTGCTTTGTTTCTATTCGTTTGCAGCGAAATAAATTCCTGAAAATCCTGGTTTGCTGAAAATTGATGCTTTGAGCTTTGGATGACGGGGAGTTAAATGTTTTTTGTGCTCTAACAGATGCAACTTCAAAACCAGCTGCAGTTTTCAGTTTCTTTCCCTCATTTCATTGATTTATGAATGCCCCAGTTCCATTTCAAATAACAGAAAATCTAGTGGCGTAAAATGTGATAAATAACGCTGGATTCAATCAAACTTGTATTGCGCATATCCGCATACAGATCGGAGCAACCTAAATAGTAGCCATGCATTTTTGAACAAATTTATAAATTATTCGGTATGCCTCTGTGGTTGTTCATGGCGAGTTTGTTTAGTATCGGTTTATATTAACAATCGGTTAAACTGGAAAGGGCTGGGGTGATAGGCTATTTGGTACAGAGCTTTAAACGAATTTGTACTCAACTGCGATTGTGGGTTACCAAAACCGATGCTTCGGTTCCCAGGGACCTGTAATTGATTTATGTTTCAATTCGATATTCCAGTTTGACTGTTTCGTTCAATTGATGGTTTTGCATTAGTTTGGTAAACCTTTTATAATGCTGCAGCTTCTTCTTCCTTGAAAAGGTCATTTTTGAAACCAATCAATACATGGCACAACTCCGTTGAAATTACAGATCTAAAAATACAATACCAATATGGGTGAAGAATTTCATTTCCTTTTTACTAAAAATTACGATGTTTTATTGCAAATGATTAATGCAGTCATTAAAGACATATTTCGCACTGAAACTTGAACGAGGTTTCGATATTCCGATATCAGCAGGTATTAAATCATAGAAATCTTCAATAACAGAAACGCAGTCATCTATTCTTTTCACTTTCACCTTTCTTCTAAAACTATTTGACCTAACATAATAATATCTTAGCAAACTTTTGGAAATTGATAGACGTTATTTATTTGGATAACAACTGATTCTACTGTTATCGAAATCTAAAAACATTCTCAGGTGTTAGACTGCTTTCAAAAAAGTTGTAGATCGACTCATTTCATGACATGATTTTATTCGGTTTCCAGTTTTAATTTGTTGTTAAAACAATATATTAGAGTGTAATCTGCTAAGTAAGCAATAAATCATGACGATACCTACTGCCATAATTATTGGGTTATTTGTCCTAGCATATAAGCCATATTTTGAAGTTAAACGTTTCTTTTTTTTAAAAAAAAAAAAGAATGGTTTTTAAAACATTTGAAGAAATTCCGATGAATTCTTAAGAAAAATGAAAAATCTATATTAATAAATACCTACATGTTAATAAAAACGCTTTTAATCCACCTAACAGTGTGATGAGACATTTCTTATAACTCTTATCACTCTCTTCGGATATTATATCGTTTGAGAACATTTAGAACTTGATGCTTCGCGATGATTTTGATAATACATACTACATGGGATAGTGGCAGGACTCAGAGAATCGCTCAAATCAGCATAGGACAACATCAGTGCTAGAAATCTCAAACCAAATCAATGGGAAAGCGAAAAAATGGCCAATAAAATAGACATACAAACGAATTATTGCTAATGCTCTGTTAATAAAATATCTAAATTCCTCAATAAATGCATTGTGGTGGGAAAACTGAATTTTCCTAAAGGGGTTATGTATATTGTACTGAGCCAAAAAAATCGCTTTTTTTAATCTATTTGAAGTTTATACTTTACTCAAATTTACAACGCGACTGAGAACTAAGAAATCAACGCTTTTTCTTGAAAAAAGCGATAGTAGCAGTGATACCATTCAAAGAAAATCAACAGTGAATATTTCCAGACTTGGTTTTATTTCTTATTTAAGAACTATTGTGTTTTTTACATCCTAGATTGCATGATTCAGTGATCGAAACCCAAAACTTCATAAAGTATTTGAAATTATTAAATTAAAATTTGTGTTTGCTATTGAAATTGACAAAATGATAGTATATATAGAATATAGTCCCTTTGGCGTTGGTTAATTTTTCGGTCCCATCTATCAGCATTGAAGTATCGCCCTTACGTTTTTTTACAATACCAATTTTACAATTTGTGGGAGTTTGGTGAAAATCGATACTGTCCAAACGGCATAATTCCGAAACCGTAATTTTTGAAGTTTTAAAATTATGCAGAATTAATTTTTCAGACTATAGTAACAGAGTTCGTGTCTTTAGCAAATTTGTTGAGACTTTATTGTAGTCATGAATATTAACCTGAGAAAATTCACCATAAATACTTCTTGGACGATATACCGTCAAAATTACTTTATCAAATGATGCGCTGTTTGTTTGTAAAACTCATCGAAGATACTAAACCTCCGAAATTGGCAGTTTCAAAATGATGCTATCTTGACCTTAAATTATTGTTTTGGAACATTTGACCTATACATATAATTGGTCATACAACAAAAATCAAATTCTCATCAAAATCGACCAGGACCTGCTAGAGTCGAATGGAAATCGTCATTTTTCATAAATTTCTCTCTACATTCGGAAAGTGTTATCCTCGTTATTAATCATATTACGTTTTCGTCTCAACTCGACGCATTCCCAAAATAAAAACCTATTTTGATCCACCTAGTGGTGCAATTGGGCTTTTCTCATTTGTCCAGACTACGATTCCATGGCTGGTTATGTTCAATACGATGGTGGAAATGAATATTACATGTTCAGTACGATTTGCACATACGTACAATGGATTGACAGCCACGATCTTGAGATACTATGTGATACTGAAACATCGCTTGACCGCCGCTGGTTTCAAGCGATGTTTCAGTATCACATAGTAAGATCCGGGAGGTCCGGGTCCTGCCGAAAATTTTCAACTTGTTAAGAAATTTTAAACTAGTTTTAATTTTAAAGTAGCAACCCCTCACTGCATACTCCCTCCGGGCCGATATGATTGACGATTTTTAGAGTGATTGCATAACCTTTCTATATGAGAAAGGCAAAAAAGTTAAAAAAAAATCAATTTTTTTCAAACATTATTTTTTCGAGTTTATATCAAATCTCAATGGTTCATGCATTATAAAGTCATTTGGCATCAAAAATACAAATTTGATTTTGAAAATTTTTCATTTCAGTTTATATGGGAATTTGCTGTGTGATTGCACTCTTCAACTCCTAACTCCGGAACCGGAAGTCCAATCAATAAAAAAATCAATTGCAGCCGATGGGAAGGTTGTACCTTTCATTTGAGACTAACTTTGTGCAAATCGATCCAGCCATCTCTGATTAACAGAGGTCATATTTTTTTCCACATACACACATACACACCCATACATACATACACACACATACATTTTCCTATCTAGACGAACTTAGTCGATTAGCATATGACCCTCGGCCCTCCCGGTCGGGATTAGATTGACGAATTTTAGAGTGAATGAGAAAGGCAAAAACATTTTTAGCAAATGTTTCATAGACATTAAATCAATTTTAACTTCGCTTTCTATTAAATAAAGACCCTCATTACAGTACATCTCTACAAAAGCGAGCTCAATTTGAAAAGAAATCTGAGGATTATGATTGATTACAGAACTCTGGAATTTTCTATTGGAATGTTTTCAGGCAGGAATTTGATATTGATGCTATTAGGCAACTGTGAAATCAAGACCAATAGATCAGTTACATATCAGGACCCCATTCAGACAATTTATCAAAAGTCCTCATGATGTTTACAACAACAGGTTATCAATGTACAGATCAGATAATTGTTATTGTAATATTGAATTAAATCAGTCTGCATCAATAAATTTTCAATTGCAATCCAATATATTTTTTGGGTGTGGTAGGAATGGAAGTTGTTAAACCCCAAAACCTTCTCTTGGCTACGCCGTTGCTTGGAGTTATTTACTTCACTTTCATTTTCCGATATGTTTCCGATCGATCCGTTGGTTATAAGTTAGAAAAATTGCAGTCAGAAGGTTCGTACAAATGAACATTTTTGCACTGATAAGGTATCAAGTTCCTTCCAGACAACTTGGAAGTGTTCGGTGATTATTTCTAGCGGTTGTAGATAGAAAAATGTTTGGCTTATTTCAATGGATTATTGCTATATTGAACATTAAATGGGCGACAAAAGGTAATCCACAAACAACAAGCCATAACTTTTAAAGTACTCAAAATAGATATTTTATGTCTTCAGTAAAGTTATTCGCAAAAGTAAGAGCTACAAATTTGCTGAAGGCATCATTTCGATATAATCACTTCCAAGAAAATTTGTGAAAATATCTCACTCATAGGGAGATTAATCAGTAAAAGCACAATACCAAAAGAAAGGGCGTATTGCCTCCATTATATTCTCCGAAGATACTATTGACCTAAAATAAGCCGTTTTGGCGTTAATAATAGATTACATATTTTTGGTCATATTTCTGGCAATGGGAAATGATAAAAATCTTTCGTCCGCATTCAATGTTAAATATCTCTTTTGATAATAGTCCGATTTCAACAATCTATAGCTTGTTTGAAAGGTATTTGTTAAACTTAAAACTAAAAACTTATAAAGTGTTAATCTATGTTGTCAATTTCGGCAAACATTCATATCTTGGAAACTAAACATCAGCATCAAAAACAAATTAATAGCGTTCATACTGTTTTTTAGTTCTTTCATTTAAAATTGGTTTGGATAAGATCGGTTCAGCCATTGCTGAGAAACACGAATGAGAATTTGTCCGTTACATACACACACACAGACACACACACACACACACACAGGCATTGTCCCAAATCGTCGAGCTGAGTCGATTGGTATATAAGACTCGGCCCTCTGGGCCTCGGAAAAAATCTTGAAAGTTTGAGCGAATTTTATACATTTCTTTTATAAGAAATGTAAAACGACAACAATTATATGCTTAAATTTCTTGTTTCATAGATTAATCCTACATTTAAGAGAAATGTCATTGAAGAACGATAAAAAACCAACCGATTGCCTGAACGCAACGTGTCAGAAAGTTCAGGATGCGGTCAGTACAACAGCCATATGAGTATTGGATAAGACACGAGTAAATCACTGCAACGACTGTCGCAATTTGGAGTGCCAGTAACGCGCTGACTGTGATAATATGTGAGACATAACACCCCTTAATATTACTTTTAAGCTACTCTTCCGTGCTCTGTTTAGCAGACAACGCCCATTGACAGCATATTTTTAAATATGAGAAGACGAACGACAGGTCATTGCTCTATGACAATACGATCTGCCGTTAAGTTTGCGATATTTGATTCTTTATTGGTGTTGCTGGTTGTTGCTTTGGAGGCACTGGGTGCAATCGTTGTTTCTGCTCAATTGGAACTGGCAGTAAGTTTAGAAAAACAAAATGCAACATTTATTGGGTATCGTATGTCGAAGCCTGTGTTGATTCTAGTAGGATGATTTGTCTTCCCGGCTTTGGCGCATGATTTTCGTAGGAATCTGACCAGAGTATGGGCCCAGCGTTATTTGCTTATAGTTAATGGTAATGTTGACTAAAAAGACTAAAGAGATAGGTTTGGACAGTCATATACTAATCACACAAAAGCCGATGTGAACGCCAGTGAAAAGATTTCTACAAGTATCGCTCGTAACGGGTGCCACTTCTCCAATATGAATTATTATTGTGGTGTGATTCGGTGCTAAAATGTGTGAACGTACTTCGATTTCAACTTCATCGATGTAAACAGAGAGCTGGATTTTAACGTTGACATGTTCGACTTATTGTTACATGTTGTTTATTGCAATGAAGTTCGCTGCCTGGGTTAAACTTCTCAACGTTACCAGCACCAGATTACGGACGTGGTGTAGCTGTATGTATGTTTGAGATTAAGCTTCAGTTACCTTGCTTTTAGTAACTATTCCATCTCGTCGACTGCGGATCTAACATGAGTAAACCAAAACCCATATGCGTAAAAATAATAATTAATCAAATGTCGCGAAAAGAATGGTCCAAAGACTTGATAATTTAATTAACTTGCGAACAAAAAATTAAAGGGAACTTGAACGGTTCTTGAGATATTCATGGTATCAAATACATGATTTCGAGAAAAACGCTTGTAAAGTTTTCAATAATATTGCTTGCAGTTTGAAATTGGTTAAATCCAATGTTTTTACATTTCTTATAAAAGAAATGTATAGAATTCGCTCAAACTTTCAAGATTTTTCCGAGGCCCGGAGGGCCGGGTCTTATATGCCAATCGACTCAGCTCGACGATTTGGGACAATGTCTGTGTGTGTGTCTGTGTATGTAAGTAAAGGACAAATTCTCATTCGTGTTTCTCAGCAATGGCTGAACCGATCTTATCCAAACCAATTTTAAATGATAGAACTAAAAATCAATAAGAACCCTATAATTTGTTTTTGATTCTGATGTTTAGTTTCCAAGATATGAATGTTTGAATGTGTAAAAATGGCGTTTTTTGCAGTTTTTTTTTTAAATTATCTGCTGAAATTGACAACATAGATTAACACTTTATATATTTTTAGGTAGCTTATACGAATACCTTTCGAACAAGCTATAGATTGTTGAAATCGGACTATTATCAAAAGAGATATTTAACATTAAATGCGGACGTAAGATTTTTATCATTTCCCATTGCCAGAAATATGACCAAAAACATGTAATCTATTATTAACGCCAAAACGGCATATTTTAGGTCAATAGTATCTTCGGAGAATATAATGGAGGCAATACGCCCTTTTCTTTGGTATTGTGCTTTTACTGATTAATCTCCCTATGAGTGAGATATTTTCACAAATTTTCTTGGAAGTGATTATATCAAAATGATGGCTTCAGCAAATTGCAAAATGCGAATAACTTTACTGAAGACTTCAAATATCTATTTTGAATACTTTAAAAGTTATGGCTTGTTGTTTGTGGATTACCTTTTGTCGCCTATTTATTGTTCAATATAGTAATAATCCATTGAAATAAGCCAAACATTATTACGATAAAACGAATTTTGTATTTCATTTTTCTATCTACAACCGCTAGAAATAATCACTCAACACTTCCAAATTGTCTGGAAGGAACTGGATAACTTATCAGTGCAAAAATGTTCATTTGTACGAACCTTTTGACTGCAATTTTTCTAACTTATAACCATCGGATCGATCTGAAACATATCGGAAAATGATAGCGAAGTAAATAACTCCAACCAACGGCGTAGCCAAGAGAAGGTTTTGGGGTTCAACACCATACAACCCCCCCCCACCACACAAAAAATTGGATTGAATTTGAAAATTTATTGATGCTGACTGATTTAATTCAATATTACAATAACAATTATCTGATCCGTACATTGATAACCTGTTGATGTAAACATCATGAGGACTTTTGATAAATTGTCGGAGTGGGGTCCTGATATGTAACTGATCTATTGGTCTTGATTTCACAGTTGTCTAATAGCATCAATATCAAATTCCTGCCTGAAAACATTCCAATAGAAAATTCCAGAGTTTTGTAATCAATCATAATCCTCAGATTTCTTTTCAAATTGATCTCGCTTTTGTAGAGATGTACTGTAATAAGGGTCTTTATTTAATAGAAAGCGAAGCTAAAATTGATTTAATGTCTATGAAACATAGAACTGCTCATCAAAAAAATGCATAACTTTCAACAATTGTTAAAAATGTTTTTGCCTTTCTCATTCACTTTAAAATTCGTCAATCTACTCCCGACCCGGAGGGCCGAGTGTTGTATGCCAATCGACTAAGTTCGTCGAGATAGGAAAATGTCTGTGTGTATATGTGTGTATGTGGAAAAAATGTGACCTCTGTTTCTCAGAGATGGCTGAACCGATTTGCACAAAGTTAGTCTCAAATGTGAGGTACAACCTTCCCATCGGCTGCTATTGAATTTTTTTATTGATTGGACTTCCGGTTCCGGAGTTACGAGTTGAAAAGTGCAATCACACAGCAAATTCCCATATAAACTGAAATGAAAAATTTTCAAAATCAAATTTGTATGTTTGATGCCAAATGACTTTATTATGCATGAACTATTGAGATTTGATGTAAACTCGAAAAAATAATGTTTGACAAAAATTGATTTTTTTGGACTTTGGTACATTTTTGCCTTTCTCATACAGAAAAGTTATGCAATCACTCTAAAAATCGTCAATCATACCGGCCCGGAGGGAGTATGCAGTGAGGGGTTGCTACTTTAAAATTAAAACTAGTTTTAAATTTCTTAACAAGTTGAAAATTTTCGGCAGGACCCGGACCTCCCGGATCTTTCTACATGATCCGCCGCTGGTTTCAAGCGATGTTTCAGTATCGACACATAGTATCTTAAGATCGTGGCTGTCGATCCATTGTATGTATGTGCAAATCGTACTGAACATGTAATATTCATTTCCACCATTATATTGAACATAACCTGCCATGGAATCGTAGTCTGGACAAATGAGAAAAGCCCAATTGCACCACTAGGTGGATTAAAACAGGTTTTTATTTTGGGAATGCGTCGAGTTGAGACGAAAACGTAATATGATTAATAACGGAGATAACACTTTCCGATTTCCATTCGACTCTAGCAGGTCCTTATCGATTTTGATGAGCATTTGATTTTTGTTGTATGACCAATTATATGTATAGGTCAGATGTTCAAAAACAGTAATTTTAGGTCAAGATAGCATCATTTTGAAACCGCCAATTTCGGAGGTTTAGTATTATGAGTTTTACAAACGTTAAACAGCGCATCATTTGATAAAATAATTTTGACGGTATATCGTCCAAGAAGTATTTATGGTGAATTTTCTCAGGTTAATATTCATGACTACAATAAAGTCTCAACAAATTCGCTAAAGACACGAACTCTGTTACTATTTTCTGAAAAATTAATTCTGCATAATTTTAAAACTTCAAAAATTACGGTTTCGGAATTATGCCGTTTGGACAGTAAGATCGATTTTCACCAAACCTCCACCGATTGTAAAATTTGTATTGTAAAAAACGTAAGGGCGATACTTCAATGCTGATAGGTGGGACCGAAAAAGTAAACAATCGCCAAAGGTGCGATACTATCATTTTGTTAATTTCAATAGCAAACACAAATTTTAATTTAATAATTTCAAATACTTCATGAAGTTTTGATTTTTTTCACTGTTGATTTTCTTTGAATGGTGTCACTACTAGTATCGCTTTTTTTCAAGAAAAAGCGTTGATTTCTTAGTTCTCAGTCCCGTTGGAAATTTGAGTAAAGTATAAACTTCAGATCGATTAAAAAAAATCGATTTTTTGGCTCAGTACAATATACATAACCCCTTTAGGAAAATTCAGTTTTCCCACCACAATGCATTGATTGAGGAATTTAGATATTTTTTTAACAGAGCGTTAGCAATAATTCGTTTGTATGTCTATTTTATGGGCCATTTTTTCGCTTTCCCATTGATTTGGTTTGAGATTTCTAGCACTGATGTTGTCCTATGCTGATTTGAGCGATTCTCTGAGTCCTGCCACTATCCCATGTAGTATGTGTTATCAAAAACATCGCGAAGCATCAAGTTCTAAATGTTCTCAAACGATATAATATCCGAAGAAAGTAATAAGAGTTATAAGAAATGTCTCGTCACACTGATAGGTGGATTAAAAGCGTTTGAAATTTTCAGGGAATATTTTTGAAAAATTTCACATTTAGAAAATGGCAAATCTTCGATGTTTTTAGAAATTTCTTCTTGGACTCTCACTTTGGATTCAACGACTCGACTTACACGCTCACTCATATTTGTCGCTTTGGAGCTTAATAACAACAGAGGGATTCCATGAGAAACCGGCCGACCGCAAAATATGACAATCGTCGATTCGAACGAAACTTTGCAGGTGTGTTCGTTGTATGAATCTCCATGATATTCTCTGGCAATTGGAATATTTTGATACAAGAGTAATTTTTCAAAAGGGCGTAAACGTTTCTACGTGTATGAATTTCAAAAATTTTTTGTTCGATTACTGTATTTTATACAGCAAAACTATCTGAGAACAAGTTACTTCTGTCCGAAAAAAAATACACTGAAAAAAATGTTGTGTCATTTTTCAAAAAAACAAAAATTTACGATAAAAATTTAAATTGCGAAAAAACCCATTTTTTAAATTTTTTATATTTTGTTACCAAAAACCTAAAGAGAAACGAAACATTTTGAATGTGATTGCATGATGGAGAAAAAATCGGTAAAAAAGTTTTTCTAACAATAACTTCGTACATGTTTTTAAATTTCATACTAATTGACATACAAAATTGTAATTTTATTACAGAATATAATTCTAAGCACCATTTAAAATCAAAACAAACAAAAATCTTCCAAAATGCGATAATTTTCGAGATATTTGAAATTTTGCTACTTCAAAAACAATTAATTCGTGTAATTATGCTCTTTTTAAAAGTTATTCGCGTTACCCCATCAAAAAATGTCAAAAATTTAATGTTTATCGTTTTAAAGACGTAAAAGCAACCTTTTTAGTGTATTTGGGTCATGGAGAAGCTTTCAATAAAAAAGTTTTCCTAACAACAACTTTTGACATTTTTTTATAATTCTTACTATTTGCAGTCAAAAATACAATTTTCTTTTTGAATATGATTCTAAATGCCATTTAAAATCGAAATGCTCTTAACAAAAAATTTCTAAAATGTAGTAGTTCTCGAGATATTTTAACTTTTGTTTTAACAACACAATTATTTTGTTTTATTACGACCTTTTCATAAGTTAGTCGCGTTTCTCCATCAACAATAATAGGTTTTTCAAAAGGCCCGTAAACTTTCGTGCAACTTTCTCTTTGACATCAAGGCGATATTGTAAACCATTTGAAAGTTACATGAAAGCAACCAAAATATATTTCAACCATAGGGTCTGTTGATTAAACTATATAGCTGAATCATATGTTGGTGAACTCAGTTGCTTACCTTTAAGATAGAGCCTAAAAAATCGTGTATTTGTAATTGTTTGACTGCCTATGATCGCAAGTCAGTTCCATAAAGATAGGAAATCCCACTGAAAACGGGAAAATATGGGATCATGGGTAGTTAAGCTTAACGTAAATTAACAAAAAAATAAAGCTTCACGGGACCTCTTTCCTCAGTCATTGCCGCCATAGAAACTTATTTTCAAGTCAGCGTACTGTTTTCAGTGTAATGACATGATTTACCGTCATGTACAAAATATACACTATTCACAAGTGGAGTGTGGCGCACAATTTTTATTAAAGTCATTGATTCTCATTTGCATGTAATGATATGGAAATTTAGTATTGAAGCGGGGCGAAAATAACTTTATTTCACCTTCGTTCCCAGCCAGCTTGCTGCACTAAACAAGGATTAACTACGGTTAGATCCCACCGTCGAAGAGTAGATGGGTGAGAATCCTACCAAAAGCACTAGTTTAGTTCAGGAATGTGGTTCGTAATTGTTGGTTCTTCACGACTGCCATTTGCATAGGGACTTGATTATTCTAATGGATTGGTGTTCGGAAAGCAACTGAAATACTTTCCGTCTGCATGCATCCGCTCAAGAATGACTAATTGAGTCAATTGCGTTGAGCCCTGAAACAGGACGTTGCTAATTGCTTTCGCTAATCATGATAATATTTTGTTTTATAATTGGAATAACCTTTTGTGTTTCACAATATTATATCAATGCTGACAAAACATGTCAACTTCTTGCGCGCATTTAAAGGAATCCATTTTCGTTAATAATCCTTTAATAGCACATAAGATAGACTAGTATAATCATGTCACACGTAAATGCCATGGAAACTCCCAAGACTACACTGCGAAGCAAAAAGACAATCTCTGGAATAAGAAACCAAAACCCAACTTCAAGAAGATGTACGTTAAGAATTTCATATGTTTGATAAGGAAGCTACAGAAACTTAACTTCCTCATTTCTCGTCTTCCTGGTGCCTAGCATCCTGGGAAACTGAGAAATGCGACTGACGTTCCCTTGGCCTGCCACCGGTTGCATGACATGCGAAGGGGGAGTCAACCGGCTGCATCAGTTATGAAATTGTTCTTGCAGAAGTAAGGAAATTCGTTGAGATTGCAACTGTAATTAAAATTGAATATGAAGTGGAAGTGAAACTATAACTGCGGAAAGTTGAAAACGTTTCCTTTCTTGGAATCCCTTGGGAATGCTAGATGCTGTCCTAGATTCCGGGCAAAATGGGAATGAACGGGTGATAAGGGCAAAGTCTCTCTTGACTTCTTCGTAATTAATAATTACAATTAAAAGTACAATAACACAGTCTAATGGAATGTGCACTAGAAATATGATTCAAATTGGATTTTTCGTATCAGTATCAAAGATTTAAGTAGATGGAAGAAATCAAAATTTGCAAATTTAGAATTTTTGTTTTGAAAATGATTATGCCATTGTGTTTCTCAGATAGTTTTACATATAAAAATAGTCTATACATCAAGATAACTTATAGCGTTTTCGTTTTTTCTTGGTGCTACACCGGTGTAGTGCAAAGAAAGAGATAGACTGATTACACGCAAGTTTGAATGAGTGTAGCACCGACTACACCGGTGTAGTGCACTGTCAAAAACGAAAATGCCATTAAAGTCATTTGAAGCAACGAATTAAAAATTTCTCACCACGTTACTCACTATATCTCAGTAACCAAGCAGAATGTCGAAATTCTGAAAACGATGTGGCATATCTAACTCAGTTTACCCCAAAATGACGTTTGCGATAAGATAGCACAACAGCGACGATATACGAATGAGTATGACACATGTAAATATAATGCTTATTATGTAATATCAATTTATTGATGACTGAGCACTTTACTGTGCCCGAAAATATTGTTCTTCTGTATTTCCACGACGTCAACTTTTGTTTAGAAGGACCACGGTTGTCTTTCGCCGACGACCTAAGGTTATACCATAGAATCCGGAATACTGATGATGGAGCTTTCTTTCAACGCCAACTGGTAACCTTTGCGGAAATGATGAGAGAGATCAACTGAATGACCCCAAACCCCAAGAAATGTACGGTCAATACGTTCTCGAGGAAAAAAACGCCAATTCGATTCGAATACGGTCTAGCTGAATCCACGATTGACAGAGCGAATTGTGTCAAAGATCTCGAAGTTTTTCTCGATGAACAACTGACGTTTAAACAGCATATCAACTATATTGTCGCAAAGGCATCACGCTGTTTGGGGTTCATAATGAGAATATCTAAGCACTTTTCAGATATTTACTGCTTGAAATCTCTCTACTGCTCACTCGTTCGATCAACTCTGGAATATTGTTCAATTGTGTGGAACCCTCACTATCTCAACGGTGTCCATCGAATTGAGGCAGTACAGCGCAGATTTATTCGGTTTGCCCTTCGTCGATTGTCTTAGAGAAACCCTCACCAGCTGTAAAGTTACGAAAGCTGGGGTTTGCTTATAGGACTCGATACATTGCAAGCGCGGCGGGATATATTCCGTGCCATGACGATTTCGGATATTTTGCAAGATCGAATTGACTGTCCCGAGCTTCTCAGTGCGATAAATATGAACGTTCGCCCTCGCGCCCTTCGCAATAATTTATTCCTCCGATTACCTCTTCGCCGGACTAACTATGGAGTTAACGGTGCCATCATTTGTTTGCAGCGGACCTTTAACAGAGTGTCATCTGAGATTTTGATCTTCACATTACACGTAGCAGATTACAATTTGACTTTTTAAATAGATTAAGAAATTATCATTAGGACTACACTGTGTCTGTTGATATTAATTGTAAATAAATAAATAAATAAATAAATTTATCAGAATCATTTGGATAAATGAGATGAAATTCCCCCCCCCCCCCCCCCCTTATCAAATTCTCACAAAATTCATCATTTTATTTGTTTAAAAGAGTTCTAACAGAAAATCATTTGATTAAACAAGCCTTATAAAAGATTGGAGTTGAGATGGTTCAATAAGGTGATACAGAGAAGCTCTAAAGTTTCCATTTTACAAAAAAATGAATAACTTTCACAGTTTTCATCGGATTTAAACAAACAAATGGTTATTTTCGTTGGATATTAGCAGGATTTAAGTTCCCCTAAAAATATAATTTTTTGAATTGGTTTATCTTGCCAAAAATCTTGACCAAACGCTCATTTATCTTTAAAAAAATGAGGAAACATTAAGAAAAAGTTCTGCAAATTCGTAAATAACGTCAGAACCATTAGTCGCACTAAAACAAATTGTTCAGAACCAAAAGTACATTCATTTATGTTTAATTTAACATAATAATATTTCATATTGGTGCACTATAACCGAAGATATCTGGATTTTACTGAATATATTTTTAATTTTAAAAGAGAAATTCTTCTTTTTACTATAACTCGAAAACTGTTCTACTATATATTTTTTGATCTTCATTTTCGGATTCAACAAACAATTTTACATCGAAATTGGAGGTCGTAAATTAAAATTCAGATATTCATCTTTATTTTGTAAACTAGTGTAATTAATCCTGTTTGCCTTACACTGTCGAAAGCTGTTTCATTGTCTAGAAGAGCAACTCCAGTTGAACAGCTTTCTAAGATATTTTCTTTTATCATGTTAGTTACTCTAACAAGTTGACGCGTCATGACGAGTAGTAGCATCTGCATGTTCAATACTGCTCAGGAAGAAAATGAGAGTTCTCATTGATATGTGACATCATTCCAGTTAAGACGATTTTTCAAAATAAATGACATAGAAGAGAGTACACGTATTGGACGATAGCTAGATGCTTCTGCTCCATTTTTATCTGGCTTCAGAACAGTAATAAACGTTGCATTTTGCATCTTACAAGAATTATTTAGTATGCTAATTCACATTTGTTGAATATTTTGACCAAGTAGGTGATGTTCTGGAATATTTTTAAGGAGAATATTAAAAATTCCACCAGAACCTAGGAGGTTTCCTATTTTTCAACTGTTTATGACGGATTTGATCTCATCAGAATTTGTTTCAAATATTTCGTCTTGGGAGAATTTTTGATTTGAAGCATTTTCATATTTTGTAAGGCTTCATTTTCAATAGACTCACACATTAAAATTATGGACGCTCTCAAATTGCTATGCAAGTTGTCGAGCTTTTTGTGAGAAGTATGTGGTCACCTGGTGGAATCGGTTTGCGAGGTTTCTTAAGAACCTTAAAAAGTGTACAGAAAAGTTTAGAATATGGCTTGATTGGTTCAACCTCTTTCATGAAATTTTCATTTTTTTAAGAGTGTGAATCTATGCTTCATATCTTTTTGTAGTTGAATTTCGTAGCGGGATCACGTGAACGTTGATATTGATATTTTCGAACAGTCTGCACACGAATCAGAAGTTGGAGATTTTCATATAAGAGTAATCAATTTTGTTACTATGTTTTTAATTGCCGCAAGGTTCTACTGTATCGATTTTGTTGGCTATTTTCGGCAAATTTGAGACTAAGAGAAACGAAAGAAATGAAATTGAAAGACGGATAAGTATTCTAGAGCGAATCAGTTATAAACGTTATTGTTAGAACTGACCAATTCCTAGCGCCAACTATAGAATCACTTATATTTTGTACTGCTGTATCAATGTCAGTTTTTTTGAAAATCCCGATCATGATAAAAATTATTCTTAACATAAGCTTTGTACCTTGCCCAAGTTGCTTTGTGATAATTGAACACTGAGCTAACGAGATGGAAAATTGATTTTTGAGAAGGTGGCCAAGAATAAAAGTCAGCATGTTTAATCAATTCGCTACAAATGTGACATTGATCTATCAAAACCAAATCAATTGTTGATGGATTTCTCACACGTAATAACACGTAATTCCATTCGTGAATAATAACCAGTAGAGCAGTAATTAAAAATTATTGATTATAAAGAATTTCGACCACTTTCTTGTAAGGTATTGTAAGTCTCCTTTCAAGAAATTAGTTTACTCGCCAGTGCTTTGTGTAACCGAAAGCTACTAATGCAATGAGTGTCTGTGTTTGGAGAAAAACCAATAAAAATTAGAATCGAAGTTGATTAAAAAAGCAAAGAATGTGTGATTGAGAAGATCATTTAGAGCCCTATTGCTTTAGTTCCTTTTGTGGTGGGACATTGAAAACTGTAAGAGCATTTGGTTGTCGGAGTTCGTCAAAAAAGTGGAAAATGAAAGTAGGGCGGAGATGAGCATATGATGTGCTGGTGATGGACTAGAGACTCCAACGGACTTACGGCCAACCGGAATGGAGTTACCCCATAGGCTGTCGTCGCGTGTCCGTTCTGCCGAGTGCAACCGTTCACTCCGCCCGCTAATTTCCAAGGTTAACCGAGTGGTTTGTGAGCCCGCTTAAAATCGCCATCGCCAGAATGTCGTAACAGAGGGTGAAGACACCAACGTTTCCTTCGCTACGCTTCGACCGACTGCCGTCATCATGCCACCCGTATAAAAATCGACAACATAATACGACCTTGGGACCCAAGAACCAAAAGAGGCCTTGCGTGCCGCGGAACGCACATACCAGACGTTTAGGCTTTGAACCAGTTCCCTTCAGGACCTGATTAACTTCATCCTCGGTCGCTGAGAGCAGCCAAATACGACAATTCGATCAAATTGATGAATGATAAAACCCATCACGAAGTTGAAAAATTCGTCTTCATTTTTTTGTGCTGTGCCCAAAGCCTTGGTATCTACGACATTGGGTTAGATTTTGAATTCTACCTCGATGTCGTCTATAATGTTCCTACTTTACTCGCACGTGCCTTTCATATTATTAACATCATTACGGTTAAAATAAATTAAATGAAGCTCCTGGATAATTCCGTTAGCTCTTCTTTTCACAATAACTTGTGAAGGAGTAAAGCTAAGTAAATTTTTCAATTCGTTGGATATTTCAGTAGATCTTTGACCTGACCCTTTCAAGAAAACCTTGAATGGTTTATCAGTCCTAAAATCATGCGAATAAAATTTATATAACCTCTCCGTGAGAAGTTGTTTCTGGCCAACCAATTCATCCGCTGTAACTCGACACTCTCCTCTTCGACCAATCTGAAAAGAGGCTTTCACGTCCGGAATGAACATCCAAAGGCCAGTTCTGAATCCGGAGATCACCACTTTTATCGGTGCAGGAGATTGGTGTTTCTGCTCATGGGCATTACGTACAATGCTATTTAGTTTCTTTTTAGTATTTGGCATAGGTCTTTCTGGGCCGACATATTAGAAGAATTAAATATTTCTTTAGGCTGAATTATTCTTGAAAACGTTATGTTCTTGAAAAAGACTGATGGCGTAGAAAATGTAGGTAGACTTATGTCGAAAAGATATAAGTAGTCTTGAGAAAGACTGATGGAGAAAAAATATAGGTAGCCTTGAGAAAGACTGTTGCTGCTGAAAAATTATAGGTCTACCAGGAGCTATCAGAACACTCACTTTTCTCATACTACATACATACGATCAATGCCTCATTTTTGCCATTTTATAACGACAGGAAAGTGTTCGAAAAAGCGTTTTGATTTGATTTCTAGCCATCGCCAGATGATTTACAAAATTATGTACATTTCATCACATTCTCTCACTTTGGAAGAATCGTAATCAAAAACAATTGCACCAACCAATATTACTTTAATTCCATTTTCTTCATGTTTCAATAAACATCAATTTTCTTCATTTACACAACAAGTATATTGAAAATAAACGTGAAACTTTACATTTATTGAACATTGTTGGAATTGCAAAAGTAGCATCATTCCATGACCATCACATCTTTTACCTTTCTTGTATAAGAAAGGTATACAAACTATTTTTGTGAGGCCAGGAAGGCTTAGTTCAACTACTGTATGCGTGATATTGGCTCCACTAACTTCATTAAAAAGATTTCAATAAAAAAAAACTACCTAAACTATAGCTCTCCTTGATACATGTTATAATTTTCTGTTATTTTAACTACTAACGCGACCGAATTTGATACCCAATTAACCCCCCTTGTCGTTTCATTCCATTCGGTAAGGTATGGCGTTGATCTCCTACGCCAGTTTTCGTATGATCCAACATCGACTAGGAACAACCATTTGTTTCAGTGTCTCTAAATTTGTTCACTGCACATTGAGAATCAGCTGCGAGGTCTATTAAATCAGACGGCGAAAATTCCAAACTTGCCAAGGCTTCTCGAACAGAATATGATACCAAATTGTTATCAATACTGTAACTCCCGTAAATATTTGAAATATTTGGTTATTTAACCTATTCACGAGATTTGGTTTTTAACTTATTTGTTATTCCAATTGAATACTGTTAAATGTTTTTTATTCTGTTCGTGTTTGCTTTGATTTTTTCGGGAATGGTATTTACTGCCTTAAATTGAAGTACTCATACTGGAATTCATTGATTAGATTAATTTCAAAACGATTGATTCAGTATATTATAAGCCATGTTATACACCGCGATTTTTCCAAGGTGCTTCCGGAGATTTTCGAGTTATAAGAAAGGTTTTATTACGCTGCTAGGAGGATTAAATGCGTTTTTGTTATCCCTTTTTGCTCATTCGAACGACCGATAACAAATCGAAAGCTCATAGTGAAGGTGAGTTCGCGTTGGAAGCGCTTATCCACTCCTTTGCCAATTTTACGCGGAGCATCAGGAGGCACATTCAGCGTTGTCCTATGGTGGCACAAACGACGTTTGCCGTCTGGTGATTGAGGGAAACTTTCTTTTCGGTAATCTCGTTTTCAATTTGGCATAGCATTTTGAAGGGGAAGACGTTGTCGTCGTTCTTGTTGTCTTCTATGAAAGATTGGGAAAACCGTGTTTTTCTTTGCTTGCTGTTGGTTGACTTGGGATATTTTAGGGTTAAATTGGAGGAAATGGGAAAAGGGGGTTCCTAAATTAAAGTTACGTGCCACGCTCGTCGACGGCGTGATTGGAGCTTTAAAATAGATCATTGCTGTCTTTAGTGAACCACGTTCGTGTAGGTACACACCATAAGGTGATATCGATTTTTCGTCAGCTTTTGTCGTGTTCAAGAAAGACGTCGAAACGAGCGTTTGTGTGCTAGTGAAGCTTCCGAAGCAGCTAAATTGTGCACATAACATGGATTACTGGGATGCCGTGAAGGAATTAAGCTTTGCTGAGATTTTTGCTTCTTGATTTATGAAACTTTTCTCGACTAGATCCGGCTGCTCCCCTCACTGCGGCGTCTTCTGCACTACGTGGAATAATCTCGACAAAGAAAGTAATGAAATCTCAATCGCCGGATTTGGGTAGTCATCGCAGAAGGGTGTTTTGGAAGAATTGTTGTTATATTTTAGTGACTAATTAGGATATATGAAAACATTTTGAACACATTTTTACTCCAAATCGAACTTGTATATGTTGATCTCGTATGTAGAATTACCTATTCGATGAGATCTATAGTAAAGTAGTTGAAATTGCCTTTGGATCATTATTGTTATTTTTGTTTTTGCTGTTGAAGGAGGCAAAACACTATTGTCTTTTGTGAATATAATTTCAATACAAGTTTTTGTGTTTTCCTAGCGTGTGTTAAAGTGTATGTTTGATAATAGAAGTGACTAAAAACTTACAATAAACATCTATAATCGTGCCAACCCCCATCTGCGTAAAACGAATATAAATTTGTTAACTGCTATTTTACCCGGGGTTTCCGTAATCGTCAGTGAGGAAAAGTGACAAAAGCGGCTTCGGTTGGCTATCAGCAACTTAAATCTCTAAATATTATTCGTTGTCCATTTTTATAGGAATTTTAACCTTTTAGAGATTATGAAGTTGTATCGGTTTATATGGGGAATCCCGCTGTGAACGCACTAACCAACATGTAACTCCGGAACTAAGAGCCAGATAGCAAATATATTTGAAACCAGGATTGCTAAAATCGACCGAAAATCTTCTAAAAATTGGTGTGTAATTAGCTCAGGAGTTCTGCAAGTATTACCGTGGCATCAAAACCACCGTAGATGTCCAATGTGGCCAAAGAGACTTTGATTGATCATCAGTTATCTAGACCTGCAAATCCAAGTACCGTAAATTGGGGTCACATTGATCACTTTTGGAAGTAATCATTGCATATTTTCCGACGCAGCACATTTTTTCAAGTTTAACATTTTTAAACCATGTACTGATGTATAATGAAGAAGATTGAATGGTTTTACCTGGAATTGTTCGCTTATAACTATTTGTCCAAAAATGATTTCAATTGTAAGGTCCGCTTTCGTATTCCGGGGTGACTTTGATAACCTGCATGTTCACCCACATTAAATTCTTGATGTCAATATTTTTCATTCAAATGTTTGTTTAGACTAATTCTGAAAAGATGTTCAATTATTAAATGTTAAAAATAGATGTTAATTGGTATTGTAAAAAGTATTTCAATTTACTCTAAAATTCGAGTGACCAGAATTCGTATAATTCGAACCCAACTAGAACAGAAAAATCTGAAAGCATTTTTAACTGCTACACTTGTTTTATTTCAGTAGTTTATCAATGTACAAAGAGTTTTATTCATTTTAACGCTTTGGAGTATTGAATATAAAAAAATATTGCGAATTTTAGCTGGAAATAATCTTAAATTATTGCCAACTAGTTTTACAGAAAATTGTTTCTAAAATAAGCGAACAATTTAAAATAAATTTAGCACACCCCACCCCAAAGAAAAATTAAAACTCACTTACAATTTATTACTCTAGTTAAAATCTAAGATTTATTTGTTTTATAAAAAAAAAAAGACACTACACGAAGCTTCGTAAAATAAGGTAAAGTAAACTTTCGGTTTTTTGTGGTTTATTTACCCGAAAACCGAAATTTCAAATTTTATGGATTCGGTAGACAATTCGGGCCAACTAAGCAATCGACGAAAAAAAATTGGAGTGATCAAAGTCACCCCGATGATAAAAGTTACCCCGGTTTACGGTAATTGTGAAATTATTTCAATAAGTTTTTCAACATGGTGGTATCAGTTTATGTGGGGGTTTACTGTGTAGCCGCACTCTTCAACTTGTTACTCCGGAAACGCAAATCTGATCAGAAAAATATTAAAAGGGTATACCTGTACTATAACATACCCCAAACAATAAAACTAATTGAGCAAATTACATTATACGCAATCCCCAACCTACGACACTACATCCCATCTCAAAAATATAGTTTCCCACGATCCAAAAAATCTCACATCGAACATGACAAAATTATACCACACAAGAATTCCCGACAAGGATAACATAAATCAAACCCTTGGACCACGCATTCCATTCTTAACGTATCATGACACAAAAACATACTTCATAAACGACAACAAGTACAGTCCCAAACATCGCCAAGAGCCCATGTTTCTCACAGCTAATAAAAATCTTAAACAGCGACCTACATACCCTCAAAACTGAAATCTTCGACATCGGTTGGTCCAGATGGGATTCTTGCCATTATTTTAAAAAGATGTGCGAGTGCCCTTTCCGCTCCCCTAAAACTGATTTTTAATCTTTCGTTGTCGCAAGAGACGTTTCCTCTGTGTTGGAAAAAATCGGTTATGTTTTCTGTCTTTAAAAAAGGTGATAAGCAGGACATAGCAAATTATCGGGGCATAACCTCTCTCTGTGCGGGGTCCAAGTTGTTTGAAATTCTAGTAAGCAACGTATTGTTCCGAAAAGCCAAAATATATATATATCGACAGATCAACATGGGTTCTTCCCAGGTAGATCCACATCCACGAATTTAGCACAGTTCACTTCACATTGTATTAAAAGTATTGAATGCGGAGCACAAGTGGACACTATTTATACAGATCTCAAAGCAGCGTTCGATCATGTTGATCACTCGCTACTACTGGCGAAGTTAGCAAGATTGGGTGCCTCACTCAACTTCACTAAGTGGCTTAAATCATACCTTGTGGGCCGTACCTTATCTGTCAAACTAGGAAATGTTGAGTCACATAACTTCATAAATTTATCAGGTGTGCCCCAGGGTAGTAATCTTGGACCCTTGCTGTTCTCCTTGTTCTTCAATGGTGTTTGTGATGTCCTTCCACCAGTATGCAAACTTATCTACGCAGATGACCTTAAACATGTTCTTATTGTGCGATCTGAATTGGACTGCATTGAACTACAGCGACAACTAGATGAATTTTGTAACTGGTGTACTCGGTTGACTATTAGTGTATCCAAATGCTCAGTAATTTCTTTCATGCGCAGAAAAAATCCAATTTTGTGGTGTTATACTATCTCATGGAAACTAGTGGACAGACTGTCAGTTGTCAGGAACCTTGGTGTACTTTTTGTTAACAGTTGTTACGGCATTTAATTAGCAAGGGACTGGAAGGTGAAGTATATTTTTCAATATTAAGATCCATAGTACTCAAGGGAGAGCAAGAAGTTGAAGGTAGAAAGTTTAGAAAAGCATGGAAGGATCATATATGCAAGCTTAGAGCTTACCGGCGACTTAACTTTTTGTCTGCTACCGTAGGAGTCAAGATTCTTTGGCATTAGAAATGCGAATCACCTGAGTCTACGGCATGTCCGGGGAGGGAAAACTCCTTTCCTCCCTTCAACTCCTTGGCTCTTAATATTGAAAAATATACTTCACATTCCAGTCCCTTACAAATTAAATGCCGTAACAACTGTTGATAAATTGACTCAATAGGTCGTTAACAAAAAATTGTTAACAAAAAATGGTAAAAATAGGCCTTGATGTACAGCTGGATTTTAAAATGACGGTTAGAGATCACTATCAATATCATTGCGAAAGCCAACCGGAACCTCGGTTTTATCATTAGAATAGCCAAAGAGTTTACTGATCCATACTGCCTGAGAGCACTGTATTTCACTCTTGTACGCTCCATCCTGGAAGCCTCAGCTATCATTTGGTGCCCGTTAGGGCATAGCAAAAAAAACATTTTTTTTGAATTCTCAAGGCCCCCCCCCCCCCTCTCATATTGTGACAAATGTCAAAGTAAGCTCAGATGCCAAATTTCACATCATTTGGACAATTTTAGACCCCCGCCCACCTCACTTGATTTTTTTTTTGAAATTGGTACTATGGGAAAATATGAAGGCAAAATACATTAAATGCTATAACTTTTGAAGTAGCAATCAGAAAATTACATCTTATACCTCTTTTGAAAGGAAATAATCTTAGTAATTGAATGGAGATAGTCTTGTTACTACAAAAATACGGGAAAATGGAGCACTTGGTCAATTTTCCCCCGAAATCCCATATTTTTAACGATTTTTCAGCTCCGTGATGCAAATCATACATATTTTGTAGTTTTTCTAATGTGAAAAAATCTCAGAAATCGAACGGAACCCTTTTGACCTTAGTCCGAATACGAGAAGTTGGGGTTATAGGGCTTTTTGTCATTGATGTTAAATTGTATAATTTTCTCATGCATATATCTCTATTATTCTTCAATCAATTTTCATAAAATGTAACTTGTTGAACGTGTAAAATTCTGAGGAATAAAACGAAAATAAAAACGTTGGAGGTAAAATTCAAAAACATCAAACTTTTTGATATTTACTCTACAAATCTCATTTTTTTCATTATTTGTCCTAATACCTCAACTTTCCCTATTTTTCCAGGAATGAAACTTTTCTCATGTGATCCCTAAGCATATTTTACACTAAAAGTAGTAAATTAAATAAGAATTTTGTTGTTAAATGGAGTTAATATGCGCGATTTTATGATAAAAATGTGAAATCGACACTATATGTCAGATAATTTGATGTTCCTGAATTTTACCAGTAACGAATCTGTTTTTTTTATAATCCTAAGGATTTTCCACGTTCAACAAAGTATAGTTTATGAAAATTGAGTGAAGAATAATAGAGAGAAAACGAGAAAAAGATGAAGTTTAATATGAATGACAAAAGGCCATTTAACCCCAACTTCTCGTATTCGGACAAAGGTCAAAAGGCTCTGATCGATTTTTGAGATTTTTTCACATTATAAAACTACAAAATATGTATGATTTGCATCACGGAGCAGAAAAATCATTAAAAATGGGGGATTTTATGGCCAAAATGACCCAGTACCCCACTTTCCCGTATTTTTCTAGAAACAAAAATATCTTCATTCAAATACTAAGATTATTTCCTTTCAAAAGAGGTATAAATTTTAATTTTCTGATTGCTACTTCAAAAGTTATAGTATTTTATGTATTTTTCCTCCATATTTTCCCATAGTATCAATTTCAAAAAATTTCAAGCGAAGTGGGCGGAGGTCTAAAATTGTCCAAATGATGTGAAATTGGGCATCTGAGCTTACTTTGACATTTGTCACAATATGAGAGGGGGGGGGGGCCTTCGAGAATAAAAAAAAAGTTTTTGCAATGCCCTAGTGCCCGTACACGAATATCTGGATTAATTGAATTGAATCTATACAAGCTAGGTTTGTCCGCTATGCTCTTAAAACCCTGCCACGGCGCAACCCGATGGAACTGTCACCTTACATTGAACGTTGTCGTCTGCTTGACATGGACCCTTTTTCAAAAAGACGAAATATATCCAGAGCCGTGTTTGTAGGAAAAGTTCTAACTGGTGAAATAGATGCCTCAAATATACTTTCTCAGGTTAATGTAAATGTGCTCCCTAGAAGTTGAGGATCGTGGAATTTTTTAAGACTTGACTATCAAAGTACTGATTATGGACAGAACGAACCCATAAGGGCGATGTGTAGTGTCTTTAATAATGTGTATGAATGTTTTGACTTCCCTGTATCAAGTCCATATTAAATTTGCAAAAGGGCGTATAAGATTTGTAAACAAACTTTTATTTTGATGGTTTCTCTTAATTTACTATAATTTCGAAGCAGGAAACAATAAAAAAAGGCTTCTACGAAGGGTAAAAATTTACATTAACGCATATTTTTCATGAAATTCCACTCTGCAGCAGACTAATGAGCGAAACAAGTTTGTTTACAAAAAACACTTTCGCCCTTTTGACGAATTAATATTGAAGTGATGTTTTTAAAAATAGGCTTAAATGGCTAACTTAGTGCATTAGATGTGGTTTAGATAGTGATTTTGATTTGTTAGATGTATTAAGTTCAACACAGTGTAATGTAATGTAAGGTAATGTAAGGTAATGTAAGGTAATGTAAGGTAATGTAAGGTAATGTAAGGTAATGTAAGGTAATGTAAGGTAATGTAAGGTAATGTAAGGTAATGTAAGGTAATGTAAGGTAATGTAAGGTAATGTAAGGTAATGTAATGTAATGTAATGTAATGTAATGTAATGTAATGTAATGTAATGTAATGTAATGTAATGTAATGTAATGTAATGTGCAATAGAGGTGTGCACCGATGCATTTTTGATCGGAGGCGGCGTAAGCGACATATTTGACCGGCGGCGGAGACGTCACGCCGTTGGACCCTATCGACGGAGGGCGCGCCGGCGTGACGAATATTGACGCCTATGTAACTAAAAAAAAATCTTGGCATGACAATTACTTTCCCAAATTTTCGGTTTCTCTTGTAACAGACTTCGCAGCACATACAGACGTTACAGTTTGAAGAAAATTTTTATAAAAATCATCGCCCACGAAGTACTACCGGTATCTGTTGAATACATTGCACAAAATGTAATTCATGCAACCAGATCATTTTTTTTCAACTGAAGCTCCAATAGTGCACACCCAAATGCAAGATAATAAATGAAAACTATTTTTACAGTTGTAAAATTTGAAGAACGAAATAGAATAATTGTCGATGTCGCATACTACGACTTCGCATGAAATAATGATTGCAATGGCCAAATTTAAAGAATGCAGAGTAACTAACTGCATTTCAATGACCCATAATAATTATTTATTGTTCTATATTTGGAAAATTAAGCAACGGTAAAACAGTTTTTGTTTTGCTTAAGGAAATTAATGCTTGTTCTTCATTGTTTTTTGTTTCTATTTAGTCTTCTTTACCGTCTCTCTTTTAGAATTCCGCAGATATCAGATACCCTAACACGAGGCGTTATTAATGACATTACTGCGCAGAAATGTCACTTTTAATAATCGTGTAAGGACGCCTTTGAAGGTAGACACATTACTTTATTTTCCAGGCTGACGTTTACTTTTACTTCTTGTAAGTACAAAATCGCCGCGATGATAAGGCATACGATTCCGTGGCACTACATTTTCTTTCAACGTAAGATTTGCTTCTATCTTGAGAGCAAAGTATGCTCGATGTATTGGAATCATACAGATCTACACCCTGACGAAACCTAAATATACAGTTACTATCATTCATAATTATTCCACGACTTGATGTTTTAGCTCCTGTTGGGTTGCAACTAATCAATTGCATAGTTATATTCGATACACCGAATCAATTAAATTACTAACATCCTATTATGTGCTTACTCACCGATCGGCATCGTGTTGTAACTTAAGAAATGATTGTGAACAACTCCCGCCTTGGGCACTTCAACAAGAATGAATTTCACATTTCTGGCCCATTTTGTTTGTTTTGGTTTGCATGAGATTAAAAAGACGGTAACGTTTTCGGGTGGATGTGGAAAATAAGTAACGCATTTAGCTCTGTGTCAAATACTCTTCACTAACGCCACGCTCGCTGATATGGCGCATTTTTTGTAATTTAAATCGACCGTTTTTCTACGAGTGATGGAAATTCATCTCGCGTTACGACTTATTTGTCTGTGATACCGGGCTAATGCAACTGACACTGAAAATCTTTATTGAGTGGGGCTAGATCACAAGATGAATAATTTATTGCCCGTTTCATCTGTAGATAGACTTTCGTGCACATTTTTAAAGCAGTAAAACAAATATTCTCACGTAAAACTGCATGGGGGACAGCAAATAAACAAACCGAACATCTTTTTTTTTATTCATTTCGTTTATTTGATAGGCACAAATGCGTTAGCTTGGCGGTGCCAAATTCTTTTGTTTTTACATTTTGGATATTTTAAAACTAGGAGGTTACAATGGTGATATATTTTTTTTTACATTTTGGATATTTTAAAACTAGGAGGTTACAATGGTGAAATATTTTTTTTTTAAAGAAAAATTTTACAGCTATCTTAAGACTAGAAATAAGATTCTATATACAAGAGAGGGAGTAAAAGATTTTTTTTTATGAAAAATTTTAAAACAAGGAATTCAATAGTAATAGTTTTTTAGGAAATATTTACAGTTATCTTAAAACTAACAATATAGTTTGGTACACAAAAGGGGGAACAAATGTTTATGAGAAAATTCACCGGTGTTTTAAAACTAGGCATACAATTCTATTTACAAGATGGGGGACAATAGTTTTAACAAAGAGGTAAAATTACAACTATCTTAAAACTAGGAATACAGAATACAAATTTGAACTTTTTTAGCGGAGACTTATGCTTGGTCAAGATATTCAGAGGGGGCTGTAGAAGCAGTTGTATCAAGGACAGGGGAGAGAAAGCGTAGATGGTGACCGGGAGAGAAGAGCAAAACTTGCAACTTTCGGGCAAACGGGAGATCAGCGAGACAAATTAGCGCCTCAGTCTAGTAGGTCGGATTGGCGGATGGTATTCTTCGGACCCGCGGGGAATCCTTCAAAAGTCATCGGACCTCGAGTCGCTCTCGCTTCAGATTCCGTAGTGGTAAGTGCGACGGCGGTTACATAGTTGCAGTCTGGAGCTGATCGGTCCCAAAAGGCAGGAGAAAACTTCTAAAACGAGAAATAAAAAGAGAGGGGCTAAATTGGGATATTTATCGTTTTTATGAAAGTATAAATAAGGGACATATAGGGGAAATCACGATTTGCCAGCATATCTCGGACTGGGACATTGGGTGGTCTACCTCGGGCCCGAAGGGAATCCTTTAACTGAGACCTGGCGTCCAAATACCCGGCGCATACCCAGACAACGTGCTCGATGTCGTGATAGCCCTCGTCACAAGCGCACAGACTACTCTCCGCAAGCCCAATACGCCGCAAATGCGCATCCAAGGTGTAGTGGTTGGACATAAGTCGGGACATTACACGAATAAAATCCCGACCCACATCCATCCCCCTGCACCAAGGCTTCGTTGATACCTTTGGGATAATGGAATGTAGCCATCGTCCAAGTTCCCCATTGCTCCACGAGGTTTGCCAACTGTTGAGTGTCCTCTGACGACAAATACTAAAAAATTCGTTGAAGCAGATTGGTCTTTCGTATATGTCACCATTTAATGCGCCCACCTTTGCTAATGAGTCGGCCTTTTCATTGCCCGGAATAGAGCAATGAGAGGGGACCCAAACAAAGGTAATTTGATAAGATTTTTCAGATAACGTACACAAGGACTCCCGTATCTTCCCCAGGAAATATGGGAATTGCTTTTTGGGCTTCATCGCACGAAGAGCCTCGATGGAGCTGAGGCTGTCCGAAATGATGAAGTAGTGATCTGTGGGCAGAGTGTCGATGATCCCAAGGGTGTACTGAATTGCAGCTAACTCTGCGACGTAAACTGAAGCGGGATCATTGAGCTTGAATGAAGCGGTGGTGTTGAAGATACCGAAGCCAGTGGACCCATCGAGATTTGATCCGTCAGTGTAGAACATTTTGTCACAGTCGACTTCTCGGAATTTATTATAAAATATATTGGGGATCACTTGCGGGCGTATATGGTCCGGGATTCCACGAATCTCTTCCTTCATGGATGTGTCGAAGAACACAGTAGAATCAGAAGTATCTAGGAAACGAACACGGTTGGGAGTATATGAAGAAGGGTTAATGCTCTGTGCCATGTAGTCGAAGTACAAGGCCATAAATCGGGTTTGAGAATTAAGCTCGACGAGCCTCTCGAAGTTTTCAATCACCAACGGGTTCAGAATGTCGCATCGGATGAGCAATCGATATGAGAGTTCCCAAAATCGATTTTTTAGCGGAAGAACGCCCGCCAGCACTTCGAGACTCATCGTATGGGTCGAGTGCATGCAACCCAAGGCAATGCGCAAGCAACGATACTGGATTCTCTCCAGTTTGATGAAGTGTATGTTCGCAGCGGAGCGGAAACTGAAACACCCGTACTCCATCACCGACAATATCGTTGTTTGGTATAACCTGATCAGGTCTCCTGGGTGGACACCCCACCATGTTCCAGTTATTGTTCGGAGAAAATTGATCCTTTGTTGGCATTTCTGTTTCAGATACCTAATGTGACATCCCCAGGTACCTTTAGAGTCGAACCATACCCCGAGATATTTAAATGTGAAAACCTGATTGATCGTTACACCCATTAATAGAAGCTGGAGTTGCGCCGGCTCACGCTTCCTAGAAAAAACAACCAACTCAGTTTTCTCCGTGGAGAACTCAATACCCAGCTGAAGAGCCCAAGCAGACAAATTGTCCAAGGTATTTTGTAATGGTCCTTGCAAGTCGGCAGCTTTGGGCCCTGTGACAGAGACCACGCCGTCGTCTGCAAGTTGCCTTAGCGTGCATGAATTGGCAAGACAATCGTCAATGTCATTCACGTAGAAATTGTAGAGCAGGGGACTTAGACATGAGCCCTGGGGAAGACCCATGTAGCTAAACCGCAATGTTGTTAAATCGCCATGCGAAAAGTGCATGTGCTTTTCAGACAACAGGTTTAGCAAAAAGTTATTTAAAATTGGCGAAAGACCATGCTGGTGCAGCTTCTCTGACAGAATGTTGATAGAAACTGAGTCAAAAGCCCCCTTAATATCCAAGAAGACTGATGCCATCTGCTCTTTGTTAGCATAGGCCATTTGGATTTCTGTAGAAAGCAACGCAAGGCAATCGTTCGTCCCATTGCCTTTGCGGAAGCCAAATTGTGTATCTGACAGTAAGCCATTTGCTTCAACCCAATTGTCGAGGCGAAACAAGATCATTTTCTCGAACAACTTCCGAATACAGGACAGCATTGCAATCGGCCGATACGAGTTGTGGTCGGAGGCTGGTTTTCCTGGTTTTTGGATGGCGATGACCTTCACTTGCCTCCAGTCATGAGGGACAATGTTACCCTCAAGAAACTTGTTAAATAAATTCAACAAGCGCCTTTTTGCAGTGTCAGGCAGATTCTTCAGCAAGTTGAATTTGATTCTGTCTAACCCTGGGGCGTTATTGTTGCATGATAAGAGAGCAAGTGAGAACTCCACCATCGAAAACGGTGTTTCGTTCGCGGTATCGTGAGGAGACGCGGCGCGGCACGTTTTCTGTACCGGGACAGAGTCCGGACAGATCTTCTTGGCGAAAGCGAATATCCAACGGTTTGAATATTCCACATTCTCGTTGGTATTATTACGGTTACGCATACGTCGAGCCGTACCCCAAAGAGTGCTCATCGCTGTTTCTCTCGTTAACCCGTCGACGAACCGGCGCCAATAACTGCGTTTTTTGGCTTTCATTAGACTCTTCATTCGCCTTTCTAACGACGCGTACTGTAGATAGCTAGCGGGTAACCCGTCTTCCCGGAAGGCCTTATATGCAGTGGACTTTTCCGCGTACAGCTCTGAGCACTCTTTATCCCACCACAGGGTGGGAGACCGTCCATGGGTATTCGCGCTGGGTACTGGTTTAGTCTGAGCTTGATTCGCACTGTCGAGAATCAAGCCAGCCAAAAACCTGTACTCTTCCTCCGGAGGAAGTTCTTGAGTGGATTCGATTTTAACGGATATCGCGGTCGCGTAACTCTTCCAATCAATGTTCCGTGTGAGGTCATACGAGACATTGATTGTTTCCGATGGTCTTGAACCGTTAGCAATTGAAATCACGATAGGCAAATGATCGCTATCGTGGGGATCAGGGATCACCTTCCACCTGCAATCTAACTGTAGCGATGTCGAGCATAGCGATAAATCCAACGCGCTTGCGCGTGCTGGTGGTGTAGGAATCCGCGTCATTTCTCCCGTGTTTAAGATGGTCATGTTGAAATTGTCGCAAAGATCTTGGATTAATGTTGATCTATTATCATCATGAAGACAGCCCCATACCGTACCGTGCGAGTTAAAGTCTCCCAGAACTAGCCGCGGTGCCGGTAAGGATTCCGTGATATTACAAAGCGTTCGGTGCCCTACCGAGGCTCTAGGAGGAATGTAGATGGAAGCAATGCAAAGGTCTTTACCTTTGATTAGAACTTGACAAGCGACAATTTCAATGCCTGGTGTCGAAGGGAGGTTAATTCGGTTGAAAGAATAGCACTTTTTGATCCCCAAAAGTACTCCTCCATAAGGGTTTTCTCGATCCAGACGGATTATATTAAAGTCGTGGAAGTTGAGATTTATATCGGAAGTTAACCAAGCTTCACATAATGCGAAAACATCACATTTTAAACTGTTTAGTAAGAATTTGAAGGAATCGATTTTCGGGAGGATACTTCTGCAATTCCATTGTAGGACAGTGATGGAATCAGTGACCTCGTTCGATGACTTAGCCATCGAAGGATACGATCGCTGCAGGGAGGGGCCATTTAGCAGTCAACTGTTTCAAAAATGTTTGCACCATAGGGAGAAAATGTATCAGAATGCTTTTAAGAGGATCAGTAACATTGAAAGCTGTGAAAATTAAGTCCACTATGTCAGAAAATTTCATTAGTCCGCTACTGGACTGAGTATTTGTTTGAAAAAAGGGAACACTTGGGGTTTTTGGCGTCCCTGGAAGTGGTGGATACTCCTTGTTAGAATTAAAATTTCCAAGTCCTGGAGCAAATTGCTTCGGCTTTAGTGCATCACTTCCGTTGGATTTATTGATTGTAGTTGGCGCACTTTGAGTGGACGACACCTTGGCCCCCTTACGAGGCAATCTAGGGGAAGCTTGATTTTTCCTCTTCCTGGACTCCCCTGGGTTAACCAAAGATGTTCCCTCTTGTAGGTCGTCAGATTCTTGTTCAACGCCAGCCAAAAGAGCAAAGGAATTTTCGGAAGGGACAGATGGCGAAGCATTCTTAAGAATTTCTGCATAAGAGCGCTTCGAGCGTTCCTTAAGGGAGCGCTTAATTTTATCCCCGCGCTGTTTGTACGCGGGGCATGATTTAAGATCATGCGGAAGGCCCCCGCAGTAAATACACTTCTCAGTTTCTCCACTGCAAGCGTCATCCTCATGTTCTCCCTCGCATTTGCCGCATCTTTTCTTATTGCCACAATAGGTGGCTGTGTGGCCCAGCTGCTTGCAATTGCTGCAGTTCATTACCCGCGGTACAAACAGGCGAACCGGTAGACGAACCTTATCCAGGAGGACATAGTTGGGGAGGGAAGACCCGGAGAAAGTCACCCGAATCGAGTCTGACAATGAATAAGTTGTCTTATTATTCTCAGTTTTTGCTGAATACAATTGCTTGCATTCCAGAATCTTCACATGTTCAAGTGAGGGGTCCTTAAAGCAACCAACTCCATACTTCAACACGTCTTCGCACTTCAAACCCGGTTCGGCAACGACCCCGTCGATCTCCACTGCCAAACAAGGTATATACACCTTAAATTGCTTTGTAAAGCGCTCGCTGCGAGCAATCTGGTTTGCCTGGTCGAGGTCATTCACTAATATGCGTATCTTATTAGCTCTAACACGTGTTATCTGAGCTACGGCCGGGTAGTTAGCAGTCAGCTCCCGTGAGATCTCTAAAATATTAAACGATTTCGTAATGGGCCGGAAATAGACCACCCAGGGCCCAGTTGAACTGGGTGGGTATGTTTTAATACGAGGAGGACTGGGGGAATCAGGGGAGGGAGTAATTTCGGGTTTATCCGGTATATCCATGGGAATATCATTCCCATCCAATGGTACTTCGCCCTCGGCCATTTAGGCACGAGGATAGCACGTGGTGTAAACGAGAGATGAAACTTATATTCAGGGGAAAGGGATCTAAGAAGTAGCGACAGATCGGGGGAAAGGGAAATGAGAAAAAAAAGATACTTAGCTTATATAGCGGCTTGTCCGGTTATTGAACTATTCACTTCACCAACCTAGGCACCGGCGAACAAAGCCTGCCGCAAACAATGACTGGCCTTCACAATGTATATATTTATATTGATCCACTCTATGCACAGCACAAGAAAACGATCTGCTTCGATCGAGAGTTCAGACGATTGTGAAACCGAACATCTTATGCACATCAGAGGGCGTTAAATGTTGTTTTTGTTAGCCACCGCAACAACCAAACTATGGTAGATGCGGTGTGAGCATATTTTCGTGTGACAAAATTATTTTTCTGTGAGTATTTGGGGGTAAAATTCGCAATAAGAGACCAGAAATCTTACCCTCTACATCGCCACATCAATACGTCAGCATCGCGAAAAGTCAAGATCACTCTCTTCAGTTTGTCTTCACATCTCGCCCTGAGCAGAAGCAAAAAATCGTCCCGCGCAAGTGAAACAGTCAATTCTACCTAAAAATTAATCGGTGCCTATCGCACAAGCAGTCCATATAACAATAGCCTATACCTACTGTGCGATTTAGTGATGAGTGTCGGTGCCCAGCAAAAAGCAACCCAGATGCGGCTGAACTGTGTTGCTGTTGATTTTTCAAAATGCCCCGTAAGACCAGCCATTCGGGAAGTGGAACAGTTATTAAAAGTGCAGATGGAACTCAATCTGGCTGAAGTGAAAACCCTACAAATGCATCATATCAAACATTGCGTGCTGATTTCGTTCAACAACATTAACCAAACTGAGTCATTCGCCTCGCGAAACAACATGCAGCACACCGCCGAATGCGGCAATGTTAAATGTAGCATTCCCGTATACATCGAGAACGGCGCTGTAGAAGTTCGGGTCCATGATTTGGCTACGCGTACCCCTGACGGCACGATTAAAAAATTCTTGAAAAAATACGCAGAAGTAGACTCCGTTACACATGATACATGGAGGATTTTTTTCCCGGGCATCCCTAACGGTGTTCGTGTGGTGAGAATGCGTGTGACCAAGCCAATTCCCTCTTACGTTCTGTACGAAGAAGCTGCACCTCGGAAAACCTTGCGTAGAAACTGTTAAGGAAAACTCAAATCCAACTGAAATCAGCACACAACCATCTTACGCTAAACCACTAACAGCAGCAAAACCAACATCTATGGATCAAGCACCAACAACCAGCAACAACAACAACGAAACGACTGCCGATAACGAACATACTAAAACGACCCTTAAGAGTAAAACACAAACTGGAACATCCGACTGCGAGCAGCAGGAAAGTAGTACGGATGAGGACATGGACGTGAACGATAACGCGAAAGAAGACAAACGAAATGAACCTCAATTTGCAGTGGACAACACTGGCAATATTTCGCCCCCCCCCCCTAGAAAAAGGATCTCAACACGCAGCAGAAAGCTGCGCTTGAACGAGACCAAAAATTTAACGTTGCTGTTTTTTTTAATTTATTGTAAAAAAACAAACAATCGGCCTCGTCGAGCTACCGCATTTGGGCCTAAATAAATTTATTAATTATAAAAAAAAGATCACTCTGCCCAACTATTTCAAAATAGGTCACTAGTCAATGAATGATAAATAAACCTCGTATTGAAAATAATTTTAGTGTTTAGTGTTTGTTAATTTTAGTTCACGCTAAAAAAGATGGCCATATACTCAAATATTTAGTAAGTGGTTGTGTCTGAATATGTTTAATATTTTTATGATTCTAGTTCATAACTTGATGATACATTGATTTGTATTAACTTTATTGACTAAAAAAGTCAAGAATTGAACGATGTGAAACGATTTTCGTAAATTCTCGTCGTGTTATCGTGATATTTTAGTCTTGAGCTTACCGTCGGATTTTTTACACAGAGTCACGTGTCTTATAGTTTTCTTAATTATTTCACGGACATGAATTGTGGCTAGGTAATGTATTTTTGGTGCCCAGCGCAGTTTCATTCAATTCCGAACATTACACTGAATCTTAACAAAAGAATTACATGGTTACAGGTCCTAGTAGTTTCCTTGTATCTAATGCTCGCGCCTATGAGGCTGGTTGCTAGCAGTTGTACACAATAGAATACACATAGAAAATTCAAAACCAAAGAGCAGAGCGAATAATCCATGAATAATAGTCTGCGTTCCTTGTAATTGTTTGCGTAAGTATATTAAGATTATGTGGAAAATTAATTGCTTCATGAACTATATCATGAACAGTTTCACGAGCTCGACTGTCATGAATCGATTAAAAAATCGATGAATAATAAAGTACGTTCCAGTGAAATTGATTACGTGCAAATATTAAGATCAGGCACATTATCGTAAATTTCATTAACTATATCTTGAAAGTGGAGGTGTTGTTTTGAATTTGTGGACCATTCCACGCGCACGAATGTTGAATTGTAACTTATATTCTCGCAATTATAACCAGTTTACGACGCAAGAATGAATCCATGAATTATATTCCGAGTGTCGTGTAATGATTTTCGAGAAAATATCAAGACTTTGTTAATTATGTGCTCTAATTCACAACCACGAATACCAAATAAAGATCAACATGTGATAAATCATGAATCAGTTAATGTCATATATTTGGATCATATACAATGTTCCTAGATTTGTGGATAAAATTATGAGTCAACGATTTTCGAGTTCGCGAATTGTCGGCGTGAGAAAAATGAGTCGATGGCGCGCCGCCGGTCTACCTTTCGGCGTCGGCGTTTGTTAAAATTTACCGGCGGCGCACAGGTCTAATGTGCAATATTGTTTAATATGCATATGTGAAAAGATAATTACGCGCATTTGGAGGGTGTTTGATGGACTTTCTCCAAATGGCGATCTCCTCATTCTTTATTTCACGTAGACCATATAGGTCAGATGAAAAATAAATAAATAAATAAATAAATAAATAAATAAATAAATAAATAAATAAATAAATAAATAAATAAATAAATAAATAAATAAATAAATAAATAAATAAATAAATGAATAAATAAATAAATAAATAAATAAATAAATAAATAAATCAATAAATAAATAAATAAAACAAGACCCACATTCTTAACACCTCAAGCCAAAAACAAGAGCCCACGTTTCTCACAGCTAATGAAAACCAATCTAATACAAATCTTTAACAGCGATCTACAACCCTCAGAACAAGACCCACATTCTAAACACCTCAAGCCATAAACAATTAAATCCCAGTGCCTAAAACAAACTTGCCTTCCGCATCGGCACAGCCAGTCCGATACAACATTTACATACAAAGCTAAAGAGTATTCCGCACAGCGACCAAGGAAAATAAAAACAGGACACGACCACGGTAACATTGAAAATGCAACTTTTTCAAAAGCGCGCAACATAATTCGCGAAGAACTAGAATGGAAACTATATAGCCTTCAGTAAAAACATTTTGAAACCTTGGGACATTCTAGCCCACTTCCCGCTTCCATTGTAACATATAGTACAACACCATTCTCTCTGCTAAGCTTTTAAACTAATCGATTATTTCAATTAATCAATCATCTCTTGGCATCAATCGATTACAATAAGCAACTCTGTGAAAAATACAAAATACATTTAGCTCTCTCTAAAGAAAATATTTAGTTTTGCAACGAAATATGAAGTATCATAACAATATTACCCAAAAGTAATACAAACTTCTTATTACAGAAATTGCAAAAGCTTCGATAGGATTTGGTAACCAAATGATATGTGGTGAACAGAACAGTTGTTCAGATCACGTCAGCGTTGCAATGAAGATGGCGAGAGGAGCAACGACTAGCAACGTAGCAGTGTAGGGCTTCGGGTCGCCGAGGCGTCGATGAACCAGAAGTCACACTTCAACCGAAATCATCGGACCGACCTTGACACTCGACAAGTCAGTCCGCTGAAGAAAGATAAAGGAGACCAGCAGGCACGATCGGAGTAGGCTAGACCCACCGACTGAGCGCACGTATCATCGACGATAGGTCGTCGGGGCTCCTGAGAACCGGAAATCATCCTACATCGGGAATCGCAGGAATGACTACGGCACCTAACCGATCAGCATCGAAATAACGGTTTCGAGGGAACTTTCGATGTCGGCATATTTTGCCGTCGGCGTAGGCTAAGCCCAACGCTGGGTACTAGTTCGAGTAGATCGTGATATAGTACCGGCAAATGGTCGACCCGGCCTGTGAAACTCCCCTCACCTCCCCCCCCCCTCCACCCAGTATCGCTGGATCGACCACGGCATCTGCCAGGCTAGTATCGGTTTCGGATGATCTTCCGCTGCCACGGGACTCTTCGTCGGAGTAGGAAAGATCCATCATCGGGGACTATTCCGAGTAGTCCGTTGTGAATCGCCGGCGTCGGAGACTACGTTGAGTAGCATCGAACGCGGCACAATACCAGAATAGGGCACAATACCAGTCATTGGTGCACCAATGAACCGGAAGCCACTCTCTAACCGGAAGCCACTCTCTAACCGGAATCGCTGAATCGACCACGGCAACTAAATGGTCAACGAATAGAGGAGCGCATGTACAATATCATTCCGTGCATGGATCTGACGGAACAGAACAATATATATCTGAACCACGCGTCATGTTTTGCACTAAATAAAGGCAATTAGGCCATTGTAGTAATTCGACCGCGAGTGGCGAGTACGCTGAGAATCAAAATCCAATCAAAGCCGCTCTAAGCACTTTTTTACAGAAATATTAAAGAAAGCCACGTCTCACCACGACAAATCGTTATGCTCTCTTGGTGCGGGAAGAGTATGACTGACGATTCCCATCGTAAGACACCTGTTACTACTCCTGTAGTCGAACGAGATTTATTTGTTAAAGTAAAACATTTGTTATGAATGACCGAATATAACAGCTACAGGAAGCGCTGACACAAAACCGAAGCAAACAGCTCTAGGTCTTGTAAATTTGAGAGCTTCCATCGTTTCAAGAAACACAAAAAGGGGGTTATCTTCTCGCTGATAAACGATCTAACTTTCTTCATGGTCTTTGCTACAATTTCAAAGAGGTGGCCTCCCGAGCAAACGAAAAGCCCATAATACACCCATGCTCATGGGGTTTGTCATGGGTGTTTGAAATAGGTTCAACCCATGAAAACACCAACCATCACCATGGTCCGGTTGATCCCATATAAAATACCATATGTTGGCGTATTTATGGGTTATTGAGACCATTTTATGGTGTCTTGATGGTTGTGAATTTTGGCACGAACCATGTTTAAGGTCTTTTCAAGGGGCTATGTGGTGTTTGAACCCATGAGTATTTGCTCGGGCTGCTTTACTGCCCATGATCAAATATTTGTCCCTTTTTTGTTGCTATGCAACTATGAAAACGAGCGTTAAGTTTGCAACAATTTTCGCTATTTTCAATTGTAAGTCATTGCAGTTTGTTATTTAATCTTCTATCAACTTTAGATTTGATTTCAATGCTATTTATTGTGAATGAATCTAGTCCCATTCAGATAGGGCGTTGCGTACTCTTTTGACACTGTTGGTGGAATTTCAGTTTAGTGCCTCATTTTCAATTCGACTCACGAACAGTAATTTCGCGTGCACAGCAGGCTTGTTATTTGCTCATACAATCTGCCACAAAGAGCGAAACACACCGATGAAAAATAGAGCAGCACAAAAACACTGCGATGTGCAGAACGACCGCACAAAGAGAAACTTAAAAACGAAAAAGAGAAAGATCTGTGCTCCAAGAGCTGCACAATTTCGCGCAAAGAGTCACTTTGAAGAGCCACTTTTATGTGCCTCCCCTCACTGGCAAGCAGGTAGGAAGGCGAATCAAACTACAATTCGGATAAAGATTGATCGGAAGAATGTTTTTAAAATGTTTTTTTGGTTGCCTTCTCTGCTTTCGTGTGCGCGTAGGACCGAGATTCACACTAAAGAGCCTCCTTATTTTTACTTTTTGAGGTGTGCAGCCATTGGGTAGAATGCACGTATGTGAGCAACACACATCGGAGTGAAGAGGTTATGGTGAAAGAGAAGAGCGGTGGTTCGCATGGAAAGTGCAAAGAGGGTTTTTTTATTCTTCTCTTTATTTGCTCTGAGGTGCATTACATCCCTGATGCACAGCACATTTATCCTACTTATTGTAATAATCATCCTTCTTTATTTTATACAGCAGATTTCAGCGTGCCTCTAAGCTTGGCGCCCTTGGCGTGGGTCAACCTGGCCAATCAAGCAGTACAGGTCTGCATAGCCCATTGGCCAACCAGCTCAATGAACATTTTGTAGCTGGTTTGCTTCGTACCAAATCGTACTTTGTTTAACCGAAAACCCCAGCCTAAAGTACTTACCAGAATACATCTCTGAATTTCTCTCTGCTCTGCTGACCCGGGACCGCCGATGCGCCCACCATGCTCACCAAATCCTCCGGTAAAATGTCTTCCTCTTAAGTTTTCTAAATCACCCAGTGGAGTAATCTACCCAATTACCTCCTCTGTCACACGGCAGTTAATCATTATGATTCTTCAACCATATGATTTCCTTCTGATACTCATGGGGTTTTCGATTGGTTGACACCGGTGTAGTGGAGTGCACTGGAACTGCTCCATTTTTGCACTTTCTAGCAGAAGTGCAGAAAACTGGGTATGTTCCATTGATACTTCTGCTAGAGAGTGCAAAATCAGTGCACTCCATTACACCTGTGCACATCAATCGAAAATCCCATCAATTAGATTCGGTGTTGGGAATCTGTCGTAAGCTGCGCGAGTCGATGGGCTGTTTAGCGCACTACTATCAAACCCTGATTCGCCATTTAGATGTTTGTCATAATACTGTTTCCACCGCCTTATAGCTCTTCTATAAGCCTATTCTTAGTTATCTTGTCTGAATACCTTTTTTCTGATTCGTGCTTGTTTGTATCGTTTCTTGTTCACCCTCGCATGGTGCTGCATCATTCTCGCCTTTGCCGTACCTGTGGTGCTTCGTAATTTGCTACCTTCATAAGTTGCTCTAGCCATCAAGAGTAGTCACACCGACCTATTCTTCCGTTGGTAGTGCCGTTCCCAGCTTCTGCACGTATTTCCGCAGCACCATCGTAGCTACCAGATGTTGAGCCTCGGCGTCCATGCTCACGAGTGTTGTACTAACATTTCTGTGGTTGTGAAGATCACGCATCGTTAGCCGTTGTCGTTCATAACGGAGTGCAGACTGTTCGGTTCGTTCACCGGTTTGTACCTGCTGACCTATCTGGGCGTTTATGTCGACGTAAATCAACTGAACATCCCGTCGTGAGAAGCTGTCATAGAAACGCTCCAGATCCGCCTGCATCTCTGTCGTTCGCTGGTCTCGCTTTGTGTGGGCAGTGAACGTTGAAGATACGGTAGTTGAAGAAACGGGCTCTTGCTTATCACTACACACATTTTTTGCTGTTACTTGAGCAAGCGTCTGGTAGAATGCTAGCATTTTCACCTTCTCTCCTGCCGAGCAAAGTTTCTGCAATGCTACGACCCCGAAGTTACGAGTTAACAGTCCGTCGTGCAAAATTCGGTCGATCTCCAGGAAGCTAAGCGGCATACAGTTCCAAATTTCATATAGCACTTTTTTCGTAGCATGACTTAATTGATCCGATCCGTACGCAAAGCTGTGTTTCCAGACGGCTTGTTACACCTGCACAAAACTTCTGTCTGGCTGGAGGTTTCTCATTTCGCTACTGAAGGTGACGATAGCCCACAGATTATCCGTTGTGTGTCCAACAAAAACAAAACAGGCCGACCCGGGAACCCGCAAATTCAAAAGTGTATAGCTATGCAAATTTTTAATCGATTTAGGACACTTTTGGATGTTTTGAATTCAGGAAATCATCCACTTTTAGAATCAGTGAAATTGAACACGACGAATATATCTGGTTAATCCCGCTAATCCGGATTTCCGGAAGGATATTCCAGTACGGAACGGTCACCCAGGGCCTTGCGGGTACCTGCTCCGGAAAGAGCGTGGCGGGGTCAATTATATTATTATACATTTTATATCCCAGTATTGGAGCTTACCTCCAGAAGTCCGAATAACCGTGAACCATATGCATTTTTACAAATTCTACAACTAGTTGACTTCTGGAATTCAAAATATCCAAATGTAGATGGAGAAAAAATGCCATAGCTACGAGTATTTCGGTTTCGGGGGTACTCGGGTACTCTGACCGGCTGTTACGGTTTAAATAAATCCAAAAGCCCTTCTTCAAACCCCCGATCATTGTTTCATTAGTTTTCTCCCACAAAAGCAATTCTTGGTATTATTCTCAGATGTCACTAAGTTGCAATTTCCAGTTTGGGAAAGAGTACTGGAGTTTCATGAATTAAAATCTGCAAAGGAGTTCGCTGTCGGACATATAACGGTTAAGTGCAATCTTGTGAACAGAGTTGTAAACTCGCTTTGCTCACCGTGATTAATACAACGCTGCCGCAAAACTACTTGGTCTAGTTTGAATACGTTTTATTCTGTTGATTCCAAATTGATAAAAAAGTGTATTCATTTCATTATTGAAAGTTTAATAAGAAAAATTCGATTTTAGGTGCTACATATGCACCATTGCAGAAAACTCTATTAGACAGCGCCGGTGGTTGAGTAGTAAGCGTGACCGCCACTCATTCCAGTTGGCCTGGGTTCAATTCCAGCCGAGGTCGTTGAGATATTTCTGAGGTGAAAAAATCTGTGGTCACGTCTTCCGTCGGAAGGGAAGTAAAGCCGTTGGTCCCCCGGTCCATGAAATTGGTGGATCGATATTTAGTCCAGGTAGTGGAATTACCTCTCTGACGTCGGTAAAGAAGAAGTAGATCCAACTTCTATACTCTTACTAACAAAAATATCCTCCTCCCGTGATACTTGTGGAGTGCGCAGTAGTATATACGGCCTCTAGTAAAAGCAAGTATCGGACTAACAATTCCTTCAATTTCCTTCCGCGATCTACGTTCGGGCCTGGCCGGTGTCGGTATTGATCAAAAACACTTTAGGATTACAGGGAGTTGCACATTGAAAGAAGTTTCGCTCTCCTCAAGCATAATTATCTACTGATACCCTGTGCAACTTCAGCTAGTCCCGATCGATAACGAAGTAGCAGCCAGGGGTGGTCGCGCAAGCTCAAGCTCAAGCAATACATGCACCATTGCGGAAAACTCTATTAATGAGATAGTTTGGTTAGTCAGAACTATGTAAGAGGGCGGCAAATTTAACTCTTAGCCCCGAGCGGCAAAAAACCATATTATACCTTCTATTTGAGACTACACACCAAAAAAATCTGAATTGCACGTAATTGCAAACATGAAATAATTCAACAAACCGTAATTTACGAAATGGCGGAACATTACCGTGTTCCGTTTAATTTTACATGAAACATATACTTTACATACGCAATAACATAAAATTACACTTCCTACCATTCAGAACTGCCTACCATTCAGAAATTAAACGTCATGTAAAATTGAAATCAAACGTAAAACTAAGTCATTTTTGATGCTCGTATATGTCAGGGTCAGGAGACGTAAATTTACACTGTTTTTTCTAGGTGTGTAGGTTAGTAAAAATCGGTTCAGTTATTACCGAAGTGGCTTTAGTTCTGGAAGATGCCAGGAACTCGGGACTTCCGCAATTTTCGATAGTGGACAATACATTTCAATAATCATTGATTCACCATGGTCGTTGATGGAGCATAACTCATCATCATGTCTTACCACCGACGCCGGCGACCATGCGATAGACTTGGATGCATCGCTCAACTCCTACCAGCAGAAGGCAAAGGATTCTTCGGATTTCCTTTCGACATAGTGACAACTTGATAAAATTGCCTGAAACTAGAAATTAATTAAGATTTATAAAGCTTAGATTTGAAGTTAACCAAAAAAAAAATAGAAAAAAGTTGAATCTCGGAGAATGGCATATTATGTATTTTCATAAAAAATAAAGTCAATCCGTTGAATAGTTTTTGAGTTATCGTATCCGTCAATTTAAAAAATGCTGTTTCGGAGAACGATGAGGCTCTGTGCCACACCTGAAAAATGGTTACGGAAACATCTGCCGTTCTGGACGAAGGATATGTGAACATCGTCCAGCGCTGATCTTAAGTCATGGGATTATTCAGTATGGTACGTCATGAAAGCCAAGACTTATTTGAAACGCGTCTCAAATAAGCCAGCCTCAAAATAGCTTTGGCCAGTCCATGGAGAGATGTGGACCCGAACTACATTATTAGAACCTTTCGTGCGTTTCAGAAGCTTATTGAGGTCATAGTTGTGGCAAATGCAGAATCGATCGATGATTAACCTACTTTGAGATTTGAAGAAGCATTCATCTTAGATGATTAAAAAAAATTATACACCAAAACTGACATTCTTGTTTTTTTTTATTTTTGCATTGTTCAATGGTGCAAACAATATCACGCACTCGGTAAACAGTACTTTTGCGTACAAATTTTTTGGTCAGTATTTCATACAACCATCATCGCACAAAAAATATTTCGGTATTTCGTTATACGGAAGAATACGGATCGAGCACAAGTATCGATTCATTTTATTGTCAGCTGTTATTTTGGTACACTCATGAAAGAAAGGCTATACACTCAGTCCGAAACTAGACTATTTTAACTGAAACCAGGTAGTTTTAAAATTAATTTGAGAAATGTCTTGTTTTGGATGTGTACTGAATTGTATGTGAGCAAAATTACATTGGCTCGATTTTCGCAAACTATGGCGCCACAAAAAACAACATCCCGAACAACGTCTCAATTTCCATAAAACTTTGGACAATTTTCACAAAAATCGGAAAAAAATTGCCCCGTGATACGGTTAAGCTGTAATAATCCAAATCTAAATGTTATAAATATTTGTATCAATATTCTTTTTATGATATCCATTATAATATAACTTCAGATCATTCCGAAAGCCCGTACAGAATAAATAGTTGATTTCATCAATTATCTACACCCTAGAGGACTGACCATAGCTTACAATCAATCATTTCATTTTCACTCGAGTGTCAATTTAAGAATATATGAGAAAGGTATAGCTACACGACTGAGTGAATGAAGTTTGGGTTTTGCCAATGGAATCACAATCCCAAATAAAATATAATGAACGAAATTCCATCTGAACGTCACGTACACAATCAACCACCGAAACAGCAACGTTTGCCTCATCGCTACACAAACAGCTGAACAATTATTTTCCGAGCCAAATGAAAAATCATTCTCCCAACTTTATTCTTTTGTACTAATTTTTCTTTTTATTCTCTGTTTCGCTTTTCCAGACTTCCCGGTTAACGCGCCCACACTCAGACCGTCGATCCCATTTACGAGCTGTGTACGAGAGAGATAAACTGGACAAATAAAAATAATACCTACCTACACGAGAGCACTCATATTACGCTGCGGGAACCGCAGCAATGGATGCTGGTGGTTGAGGAAAAATACGAGATTCGCCATTTGCGACGAAGGAAAAATTAACGAGATGGATTATGTTCCGCAAGCGTGGTTAACGACGGCATATGTATATTCGTTTGCGGGCTTGTTTTTCAGTATTTTCCCCATTCGTCCCTGAAACTCTGTAATAACGGCAGCTACAGCAACAGCAACAGCAGCATCAACACGGCGGGGTTCGCATGACATTTTACTAATTAATCTTTATCCGCTACGGATTGGGTGTATTTCACGAAGAATATAATTGATAGGAGTGCGCTCTTGGGAACGTACATAAACTATGTCACGTGTTAAAGGGAAGGGATTCCTTTGACAGAGATTGTCATTGAAATGGTGCATAGCAGTGGCGCCTATGTTTGTTTGGAAGATATAATTAACATTTCCGAACTTTCGTCACTCCACACTTTGCCAGCATGAGAAACCTGTAGCGCTGGTCTCCATTATGATTGTATTCGTGAATAAACATCATCGTGAAGAATCTTCAAATAGCACGTTTCCTTCAAAAAATAAACGGTTCATTGCAAGACAAAAGTGCAAATCTACACTTTACGTGGTCCATTATGATACAAACAATTTAATATGAATTCATTGGCATACTCTCAGTAACACGATGTATGTTTCTTTCTCTTACGAAATATTTAAAGTCCTAGTTGTAAAGTTTTCCTTGAGTTTTTTTTTATTAGTCAATTAATATTCATTTATGCCTCAAAAGAATTCTATGTAGTCAAATGTAGTAACCATAATTTACATCTGTAATCTGTAGCTTGTAGCTAACTTTTGTCGATGAACATAAACAAAATTTAGTTGATCATCGGAGATTTAATTCTTATGCACTAAGCGCGCGATGTGACAAGAGTTCAGACAAATTTGTTATATTTTATTCTAGAATTTCTGTTATAATTTTGTTAGTTGATTCTGATCGGGCATGGGCGAATGATGTCATGGCGAATTCAACTCATTCGTCCGCTCAATTTCACGCGTTTTCTCCACAAGTAACTTGTAAGATTTTCTCGAATTGGCCGAAAAGATAACAAAGTACGTTTTTCACCGATAGAACTAGGTACTGCAGTGTGAAAGGGTTTCACTGACTGCCCTAGGGTATACGAGCCCTTATTCATCTCATTAGTCAGGATGTCATATTATTTCGTCGATAACTCGGTTAACTGCCACTGAATTGCCCTTAACCCTCCGGAAGTCGCGCTTATGGCACACTGAACAAGCAGCTGCTGGTTCCCTAAGACGATTTCACTAGATTTTCAGAGCAGCGTGCACTCAGTGCACTAGCGCGACTGCCGGAAGATGGAGGGGTTATATATGTTGAGGTCGGCCAAAAAATCGAATTTTTTTTATTCTTCTATCGTCAGGTTTATGTTATCTCAAATTTTTATAGAGATCAGAGCAGTAGACGCAAAGTTATAGCGTTTTTCATCTTATACTAAGTTCACACTACGAGTTAAAACGTGTTTAACGCTATCTTGATAACATTTTTATTGTTGCTAATTATTATAACATGTTTTAACTCTGTAGTGTGAGCATAGTATTACTCCCTTACGGAGGCGTGGCTTATACTTGATACTTAAAAAGTGATTATCTCGAAATCATGTTTTCCCATAAACATATTTGCGGTGCCTACGATTGCCGAAAAAGTTTTCAACCGATCTCAAAACTTTTTTTTAGGTTGTTCGTAATTTAACTGCCGTGTCCTTGAACGATTCCATTTTTCGTTAAAATTTTCATATTATTGTTATGATTTTTTAAATATTTTTTTCAGGTGAAAATCGTGTTTTTTTTTGGAAAAGTCGTCCCCGTTTCCAAAAAGAAGAATTTTATTTTTAATCAATCGTTCAAGGATACCACAGGTACATATACTAATGATTTTTTTTAGTTTTATGCTTTCAGTTGACCTGTTGGACTGGAATCGTAGTCACAGAAAACTTCTTTGAAAAAACGCGTTTTGCGAAAATTACTATAACTTCGACAATTATTATTATTTTTTTATGTTCTCAAGTGGATTTTGCAAATTGGACATTGTACTACGCTAGACGTATAACGTATAGGCCCAGGAACTACCGAGAGGTAGTTCCTGGGAGGAACGATGGCGGAGCCCAATGGAGTTTAGTCGGTATTAATGGCAGCGTCACCATTCGAGCCCGACACGCCCCCAGTGCACCCCGTGCGGTAGATTGGACCCTACCAACAGCACGTGTACTGGGCTAGGACGTAAAAGTCTTCTCCATTGAAAAAAAAAAGACGTATAACAAGTATTTATAAAAATATGGCTATATACCTTTACAAAAATTCAAAATTTTTCCGTTTTTCCCGCATTTCAACATATATAACCCTTAAATAGGTTTCAACATCGTTGCTTCATTTCTAACAAGCAACACAAAGAAAAATATAATCTTGTAAATGTAAAATACTAGCGTTTGAGCGAAGTAAAAGCCAAGTAAAATGCTCCCTAACCCAATCAAAATGAAATAAGAAAATTATAACAGAATTTTCGTTTTAAACTGTGTTATAAATTTGGTTTCGTTAGTAGTTAAAATAACAGAAATTCATAACAAATATCGACACGAGATATAGATTTGATAGATTTTTAGGAGCTTTTGATCGGGTTCAACGTCATGTGAAATTAAAATCAAGCGTACAAGTATGTCAGGGTCAGGAGATGTAAAATTACGTGATTTTTTCAGTTTGCATACTATTTAGCTGAAACTGCTAAAAAAGCTCGGTGAATTTTTACCTCACCAAAGACATCGCACAACACAGCCTCTTTTTTATCTTTTAAAGCAGGCTACTTCCTTATAAACATAACAAATGGACAAAAGAAATAAATATCCTTCAAAATTGGTTCTGGTTCTCCCCACACCATATGGTGTTCCTATTATGTAACTTTTCAACGACGCGTCGCGAAGCTTATCAAACTGTATGAGGGTTTCCTGGAAATAGCAAAAACTCGTTTAATGATTCAAGAAATTTTGATTTGCGGCAGATTGAACTTAATTTTGCGATCCCTTCTTTTCCATCCATCGCGGGGCGTTCTGCATTTCTGGTCCATTGGATACGGCTTGTCGCCATGGTTATTGTTACTTGTCGCGAGCTTCAAGGATTGCTCTGTAATTAGGTTTGTCATGGCAGCGTGACAAGTACCGTAAAACAATTTCGGTAATGGATTATTCATGGCATCTTCGACAGCGGATTGGCAGTGGGTGGATTACCGGATAAGTGGGGGAAGGAAACGATCTTCGTCGCTTCTTTTACACGTAGGGTGTACAGTGACCTTTTTTGACCAACTTATCCTCCCGTCTATGGGTGGCCCGATGGAATGGGAAATAAGGAAATAAAATGATTCGAAACAGTTTTGAAATGAGACTGCTGCTATCACATTTTCGTTTTTTGCTAACCAAATACAAATGAGAATAGCA